>NC_056750.1:766933065-767003065 GCF_019279795.1 Protopterus annectens
CGTAGTATCTTAAGATGTCTGAAGAATAGAGATAAAAACAAATCTTTACAGTGCAGAGTAACCATCTGTTGGTCTACTTTTAGCTTCTAGTTTAGCATCTAATATTCTGCTTACAATTCAGCTCATTAAATCTCCAATCTATTTTTTTTTTTTTTTTTTTTAGAGTATCCACCTGTCATTTTTGCGCACTGTGCCTCCATATTCCCATCAAGCTCTTGTCTGGTTTGAGATGATGGAACTTTTTAGCTGGAACCACATCGTCCTGATTGTTAGTGATGACCATGAAGGACGTGCTGCTCAGAAGAAGCTCGAGACTCTCTTGGAAGAAAAAGAAAGCAAGGTCAGACGCCATACGCACTACATAGTTGGCTTAAGATGACTTGTCTTATGTATGTACATTTCTGTGTGTTAGAAACATTTTCTTTCCATTGTAACATTGCTAAAACATTATGCTTAAAGACGAGTATTGACAAAATGCTGTACTTTATCCATCTCATTTGCTTTGCCATAGTCGTATTCTCTTACATGTAAGCAACTACAGAATGAAAGGTAACCTGGAGCTATGCAATACACCATACCAATTTAATTGCAAGTATATTTCTTCTAAAATCCTAGCTTGCAAAAGGCTGTTAAGCTTACCAGAAAACGATATAATGCAATACAATACATATTTTTTTCTGCACTGGTATTATATCCAGCATTATTTTTGGGAACTGTGATTTAGGTAAAGGTTATTCTTTTTGATAATGCCTGTGTATTATTGCAATACGTATTTTGATTAATTCATTGAACAAGAACCCATGCCATGGAAATTAGGTCAGTTCCAACAGCAAGTGCAAATTGTGAATAAATTGTTTCTGAGTATGTTAAACATCATGCTTCATAACAGATGCATACATCATTTTTAAAACCTGGATTTGTGAAGAGTTAAAATAATTCATAACATGCAAAGTGCTACAATTTTTTTTTTGTATAATGAAATTTACTGAACTTCAATTCAAGCAACAAAATCTTATTAAACACACAGCAGGCAGCTAAATCTGCTGATTGGTCTATTATCAATATTATAAAATGTTTACTTAGTACATAAAAGAAAAAGAAAAAAAAACAGAAGTTGAAAGCCAAATGAAAAAAAAGTGAAAAAAGTGTAAACTGAAGATATGCAGTTTGACATGACTTGGAGCAGAAAAATTAGGTCACAGAAAGAAATGATAGCTATGCAGTCATAAAAATAACCCCCTCTCAAACAGACAGCATTCCTTTCAGAGGTAAGTATGTCTCAAATACATGTACAAAGTGTACCACACAAAAAGATTTATAGAAAAATATCACTACTGGCTTATTAAGAGTATTTAAATCAATTAACTAAATAGTGCCAAAATATTAATCAGATGCAGAAACCAAATGCAGAGGAACATTCTTTGTCAAACTAGATGTAGCACATCATATTGTCTGGGATGTATTCATCACCAGGTTTTTAGGTCAAGGATGTCTAAAACAGAAGGATTGCAAATTAGGAAGGAAGAAAAACAAGGATGTCACTTACTAAATGGGAATTTTGCTGTTTACAATGTAGTCCTTGTATTTTGCTTGCCTCTTGAGGAAACAGTATACATTTTGTAAATCATATTAAAAGGACAGAGAAAATACAAAGCTCAGTTTTAAAAATGAGATTGTATTTACTGTTTAAACTTGGGTAAGTAATGGCTCTCATGCCTCAAGGGATATAACTTTTTTTCTTTCTTCTTTGTCATCTTTTCATGTTTTACCCTTTACCTGCTCACATGCTATTAAATCACATTAAGGTATGAATTGCTCCTGGAGTTTTCTTTTGGTTGCTAATGTGCTCTGGATGCAATGCATGGATTATATTACAGCACTTCAATTCCATTCAGTCAGAAAGCTTTTTATATTAACCATCATACTATAGAATCTGCTTAACTGATTTTATTATCAATCACACTGGAATATAGCAATAAAGTTGTAAAAAACTGAGGAAACTTCTGTTTGAGTACATTATGAAATTCTCACCTCCTTTTCTGCTCCAAGTATTTTTTCTCCCGGAAAAGACTTGTGTGAGAAAAAAATATGTCCCAGTTAAAAACAGCTTGCTGCCTAGAAATATCCATGACAGTAAAAGAGGAACTCTACAAGAATATCATGCACAAGTATGTAAGGTTGATCATAAGCAGAAGAAATAGTTGTGTTGGTGTGCATATTTTTTTAAATAAAATCACTATATAGACCAAGGTAAAACCGTGAAGTTTACCTTAGTAGTACAGGCACGTTTTGGTAGCATAGTCCATTATACTAGTATGTCTGCTTGTCTGCTATGCATTCTTATACTTTATTACTGTCCCAACAATGTCCATTGAAATGTATTCAAATGGCACTTTTACAATATGCATTGGACTTAATGAACTTTTGCACCCAGGATGGTGTGCAGTTTTCTAACATTCTGGACAAGATGTACAGAAACGTTCTATTTATTTCATTATGTCTGACCAATAAATTATGGCTCTTGCCTTCCTAACACACAACTACAGGGTAACTTCATCACTAGTAACCTGTAAGATTTTAGTCCTAACAGCTGATGTAGAATTTTCTCCTTATCTTTATTTACTGATCAATAGTGATACATTTTTAACTCAGAATAGGCATTAATAAGCAATAGGCACATCTTATTCACCCTTTTCCACTATACATTTCATTCTGTTCTCTCTCTGTCGCATTCTACTTAACACAACATCTTCCTGATGAACTTTTTTTAAGCATAATGTGACTTGCTTGTAAGTCAGGTAATTCAGGGTTGCGTTCTTCATCACCTTAGCTTGAGACTGAAGCAGAGCTTTCTCTTATAAAAACTGTCATAGGTTAGGGACCATGCTAGACTGAGGCACATGCACATCCTTGTGAAAATGTGTGCCCCATGAGTGCCCTGTACCTGCAACTACTAAAAAAAAAAAAAAAAGTCTTTCACATCTAACATCCATTTTATCATCCCTATCCATTCAATGCTACTCTGAGACTCTTAGCTCACCATATTCGGTCATGTGAGCAGGTCTGTTGGAACTTACATGCTACAACAGAGACTTCACAGTTCTGGGTAAGTGACATTAAACTTACACTGGGAGAGCATGGGCAAATGGTAAATGAGACAGACATCTTGAACTTACACTAGGAAAACATGCACAAGTGAGACAACAGTAGTAAGCAGGTGTCACCTGGGAGAGCAATAATGGTCTTTTATTTATTTTACATTTGTTGACCGGGCTAGTCTAGCTGGACACATGTCCATTTTCAGTAGAGACCTGGGAAGAAAAGCTCCACTACAATTAAAGTCACAGTACATAATTACAAGTAGAGCAACAAGATTTTTACATAACATCTTAGTACTAATATGGTTTACAATTGTGTACAAGCTATAACTCAAAAAATAAACTAGGGTAGAGCTTGCTAAGCAAGTTTAAGCTCTGTGGCAGATTAAATTAATGTAGAGTTCTGTTTCTAAAGAAGAATGCATGCTAAGTGAGTTTTTAAGCTCAATAGCAGATTAAGGAAAGGCATTTTTTAGTGGTAACTTTAGTAGGCTGAAAATCACATATTCACAGTGGTTAGTAGGAGATAGGATGAGAGTGTTATGAAAAACTAGGCATAAAAAATGAAGGAGGAGAGTTTTAGTCAGGATTTGTGCAAGGGCATAGCCAGTGAGTTAGGAGATATTCTTTAAGCTGCTTTTTGAATAGAGATGAGAGTTCCCTGGGGAGTAGGTTCCAAGATTTCCCTACAGTGTTTGAGAACAGTGTGTTCCCAGCCTTATTCCTGCATTTATGTATAGTTACTAGTAACCTATTAGCTGAGCGAAGGGTTGAGAGATTTTTGCGGGGGTGATAAGACTAGCTAGTATTGGAGTACTAGTAGGATGATATAAGATCTTGTGTGTGATAGTAAGTTGTTGAAATAATAGGTGATTTTGGAGTTCTAGCCATCCAAGTTGTTTTAGATTCTGACAATGGTGGGTTCTAAATGGTGAGTTTGTGGCAAATCTAGCTATGTTGTTATAGGTTCAGTGCCAGTTTGTTGAGATTGCTTTTTAAAAGATTGATATAGATGGGAGAGGCATAGAGTAGTGTGGAGATGAGATGGGTGTGGGCAATAGTAGTTCTGGCTGTAGGGGTAAGGTAGGGTTTAATTCTGTAAAGGGTGCCTAGCTTTCTGTTAACTGATTTTATGGTGATATTGATGTGTATGTCAAAGGTAAGGTTATGGTCTATTATCACTCCTAAGAGTTTGGTGGTTGGTTCTGGAGATATTACAGTACCATTTTTGGGTGTCGCTGTAAGGTCTAATTGGGAGGACTTTATTGTAGGATTGAAGAGCAATAAGGGAGACCAGTGTGTGTGTGTGTGTGTGTGTGTGTGTGTGTGTGTGTGTGTGTGTGTGTGTGTGTGTGTGTGTGTGTGTGTGTGTGTGTGTGTGTGTGTGTATGTGTTATATAATGTGCTAGTTATTTAGCTATCTGGGCAAGTGACTTAGTCAGAGTCATACAGAAGGCAAATGTAGGTAGAGAAACACAAACCCTGTACCCTTAACTAAAGAGGCCAGCCCATTAAGAGCTTGGAGCCTTAATCTTCCACACAGCTGCAAGACCTCCATTAACTTTTTTTTTGGGGGGATAAATCACTGAGTCAATCAATGTCAGCCATTAGAGTTGTACAGTTCTCATTGTTTGGAAAATGCATGTCCATGCAACACCTGTTGTTGTTCTGTTAAACTTTTAAGTAAAATAAGAGTTGTTTGGCACAACGGTTTTGGACAGTTAAACTGCTTCTTATGGTCAAAATGACAGGTTTTGAATCCTTCCACCATCATTTGCCTAAGGGGTGACTGTGAGCAAGTCACTTAGACTGTACTTCTGGGTCATCCTCTGAAAAGGGACACCCTCCCCAGTGGATTTAATTAGTTAACAAATTGATAAAGAGAATTTAGAATGTGTCCCTTTGTTGGGGCCTTTCCCCTCCTTCCCATTTATTTTTTGATTTTGCTCAAAATTCTTGATCAAAGAAATTGAGAATTATTCTAGTCTGTACCTTGTCAAATTTGTATTAAATTGTTGTAGATTACAGTCACTAAATAATGGCAGGCATGTGAGTTTCAAATGTGTCTCCTTCAGAAAATGGTATACAAGAGAAATATTTAAAAAAAATAAAATCCATTTCTGATTGTTGGAATTTTGTCAACAATGCTTGAGCTAAGAGGTTGGGGGCATGGGGGGTGCAGTATGGGATACACTGCATGGTCCACACAGCAGTTGGTTGAAATAAACTTTGCAGTCATTATTTATGTACTAATTTGTTCATTTTATCACAAAATGTCTGAATGTATGCAGTCGTACAAGGGAATATAATTGATGTTAGAGAGTGTGTGTGTGTGTGTGTGTGTGTGTGTGTGTGTGTGTGTGTGTAGGTGTGTGTCCTGCCTCCCAGAGTAGTTGTGCTATAAAAGGAGGAATCAATTGCAGTAAACATGGGATTCATCATATGAGTCATGATCTATTGGTACAATCTTGGTTTCCCTGTTTTGTTGACTGTTGATTGTTGACTGTGTGCTTATTTGACTGTGAATAAACTTCATAACAAAAATGTTACAATAGTAACTATGAATGCATTGTTAATTTCACAAGTTTTTTGCAGGCACAAGGGTGTGAAATGCAATGTGTTGGACTACAACATTTTATCTGGGTATTAGTTTAGATTACTTAATGCTATGAGCTGTAAATGACAGCAGCTTTTGATATCCTCAGTTTTTCATTTATCTAGTGCAAGTCTGACAAGGACATTTCATCAGACTGCTTCTGGGGGCAATTGTGTCCAATAGGTGCTCTAAAGCTGTTGGCAAATTTATCATAAATTTACTGTTTGGAATCCTGCACCATTCAACTAGGCCCTAATCAGGTTTAAATTTAATTCAATTCTCTGTCATCACTGTAAAAGTAAAGAAAAAATAGTATGCACACTAATAGGTTTCAGCAGTGGTTTATTTTAACTGGGGATAGACAGTCAAGTAATGGGATATTGGTATGGCTGCCGAAGGGGGGGGGTGTCAGGTCCATTAACCAGCCTAAGACCCCATTTGACCATGACGTGGCATTGTTTTTTTTTAATTAAGATACTGCACGTGAAGATTTTGTCACATCTTTGTGCCCTAGCTTTTTGCTTTTCTATTATTTTTTAAATAAGACAAAATGGTAGCCCAAGAGCATTGTCTGGTTAAGTGGCATGTTCAAAGCAACATAGTAGCCAAATGGAGGAAAAAAGAATCAAACAATATACCCCTGACTACACAAAGCCGCTAAGAGCTTAGAGCCTTAATCCTCTGCACTCATATCTTCATTTTCTGACAAATCACGGAGAAAAAAAAACCACTAAGCTTTACAGTCTGTCAATAAAATCATTTATTAGAGTTACATATTTTTGATATGGATATGTTCAGAAAATGCATGTTGATGCCGTATTTGTTGTTATGTTAATATTTTAAAGTTAATTGTATTTGTCTGCCTCATATCAGTCTCTGATTTTGCAGATCACTGATTTTTGCCTCATATGTATATATGCCCTGGCCCTCAATTTCTTTTTTCTGGTAAATCATTAAAGATTACTATCAGTCAATAAAGCAAGTAAGTACAAATCAAAAAAATGTTATTGTTCAGAGAATGACCATACAAGCAACACTTATTGTTCTGTTAAAATTGTAAGTAATTTGGAGATGTCTAGCATTTGAGTTAACAAACTGCTTCTTGTAGTCAAAGGTACAGGGTTTGAATCATTTCACCTCCACTTGCTCGCTTTGTGACTTTGTGCAAGTCACTTAACCAGACAGCGCTCCCGGATCACTACTGAAAATAGACAATTTTCCCATTGGGTTTACTTGTCTAACAAATGCATAAAATTCAAATTTCTCTCTTTTTGTACTCCATTATTTTTAACTTTGCCCAAAAATCTTCACCAAAAAAAAACAAGAGATATTTTGATATGTTCAATGTGAAATTTGGTGATTCTGGCAATTTTTTGCCAATTGCTGTCACTAAATAATGACAGTAATTTGTGTTTCAGATTTTGTATCCTTCAGAAAATGCTTGATAATGCAAAGCTTGTTATTCTGTCCACTTTCTAAGTATACAAGAGAAATAAGACAGAGCTGTTCCTGATTTTGTTTCAGATTCTTGAGCTAAGAAATGGAGAGGGCAGAGAGGAGTTGCAATGTACAGTTGTGACATCAACAAAGCTAAGAAATGGAGAGGGCAGAGAGGAGTTGCAATGTACAGTTGTGACATCAACATGCAAAGATTCATTTCTATGCCATTACTTCTGAACTTATATACAAGGTGTACAGTCATACAAGTAACTGTAATTAATTGTGTGCACATATGTGTGCGCGCGTGTGTGTGTGTGTGTGCATGTAAGCTCAAAGCATTAACAATGTAGTGGACAGAATGAAGTAAGTGACATGTGGAGAAAAAAGTTGTTTACAACTGAGAATTTGTAACTAGAGATGCTAATAGAGAATATGGGAATGCTTTGATCTGGGTATTTGGTACAACACCATATATTAAAAGTTCTATAAAACTTTTTTGTCTTATAAATAACAACATTTTATGCTGTAACCAAATGGCTGTTTTGGCAAACAGAGGGGCTGGGGATATCAAAGAACTTTTTATAAGTATAAAGTCCAATGTTTAACTGTGGTGTGAGCTTCTTTCCTAGCTATTAGTAAACATGTCCCATTTTATCCATCTGTTCCACATTATGCAAGATAATGGTATTCATGTTGCAAGCCTGCTCTTACCTGTATTGCTTGATTGCATGATGCTGACTGGAGCTGACTGTTTATTTTCTTTGTTTATTTGGGGGGGGTGGCTTGCCTGTCAAAGTCCTTGGAGTTTTTCAACTTAACTTGATTTTCCTGAGTCTCTCTAAAAGTTGAAGAACTGGGTATCTGATAAAGTATAAAGTAACATTTTAACCATCCTATGAGCTGTCTCCCTAGTTGTAAACATACGCTCCTCATTTTGCCCATTTGTTCCACCTCATGAGAGGTAGTATAGTGTTCCAATATTTTGAAGATGGAAAGTTGACAATGGCTGCCATTTCTTTAATTCTTTTGCTTGCTGGTGCAACAAATGTTGTGGTAATGTCAACCCATTGTAAATGAAGAAACCTTATCTTCAGAATTTAAGGATATCTAGTTTTAATTATCTCAGTCATTAAAGCTGTAGATTCTTAAAGATTTCTGCTGAGGCTTGTTCATAGGGTTGCCACCTTTTTTGTGGCTAAAACTAAAGTAAAACCACACCCCTCACTTCACCAGTAACCCTACCCATCCCCACCCACTCTCTCACCCAGACCCCACCCATTTTATGCCATCACTGTGACATCACCTGGCGGGGAACGCCCACTTTCTCCATTCCTAATGCCTGCTTTAGGCCGATTTACTACGCTTTTCTGTAAAAAAAAAAAAAAAAAAAAAAAAAAAAACATAGTAAATCAATCAATTTAACAAACTCCAATGGTCTGTTTCCTTTTCTGAAACAGAATAGTGGAGTTTGTACAGTGTTTTCCAGACTACCGGAGAATGTATTTGATTTCCAGATAATCCAGAAAAAACGGAGGGGTGGCAACCCTACTTATTCAGTTATAACAACATACATAAAATCATAACTGCAGCATTTAAAATCCTGCACTCCCCCCAAAGGTAATCAATTCCTGGGACAGGTTATTGTGACCAGATAGAAAAACACTGTACCCAAGGCACCACATATTGGTTGGCTGTTTTATTCTGTTGAAGTCCCAAAAATGAAAGGACAAAAGCACTTCACAGATAAAGTGTTTTAGCATTTTCTGTGAAGTAGTGAAGTACTTAGGTTCCTGTTTTTCTTGATTGCTCTCTTACCACGCTGTCACCTCAGTTTCTTGTTTGTATTCCTTTTTGAGCACTTAACTGCTCCTGTGTTTGCAGTATGTCCCTGATTTAGCTTCATATATTTATCCCTCTTGACATTTTTGATTTTCTGGTAAATCACTCTTATTTATTGTCAGAAATGCTAGTCAGAGTTTTATACTTATTGTTCAAAAACATGCATATTGATGAAAAACTCATTCTATGAAAAAAATCAATCCTGATTTTTGCTCCACTTATTTTTGGCTTTGTCCAGAATTTTTGACCAAATAAGTTGAGAGGTATGCATTTAGATCTAAAAAATCTCTGTTGGTGTTATTTTGACAAATCCAAAATAGAGAACTAGATGGGTCATGTTGCTGTTTTTGCTTGGTTCAGGTTTTGCCTTCCTCAGTGCTGTTTTCCTTGGAGGGCACTGGAAATATAACATTTTTATGACTGCCACTGTATCTCAGTTATTTTATTATATCTTTGTACTTTGGCTTTGTATCAGAATGAGTGGTTATGGTTATATCTCAATGGACTTGCTGGAGTAATGCGATCTTGGAGGTTTTTTCCCCCCAGAATCCACTTCAAGCCCATTTGTACAAGTAGTCATGCTAGACATAAAAAAAAAATGCTTAACTTACATGTAAATAGAATAGCAGTAGTGTGAGTAACAGGTATACTGCACACAACATCTGTAACCTATATTCACTTTCACTTCTTTGCTTGAATTACTCTGATTTGTATTCTCAAAGCAGGTCTTACCTCTTTACCAGTAGTTGTAAATGTTCAAAATAAACTAGCTAAACATCATGTTTTAATGCTTCCAATTTTAAGTCCAATTTCTGACTCACTCTCTCCTATAGTCTTCCTGAGGTATCAAGACTGTCACTGTAATCCAAGAGCTTTTAACGGACCACTCTTACTTCTTCAAATAACTTTTGACAGGCTAAAAAGCCCATATTTTCCTACCCTTCTCACTTTTAGTGCTCAACAGTGTGCCCCTCTATTTCTTGTTTTCTCTGTTTCTGTTCTAACACCTTTTTAAGTCTCTGTGCATACATTTGTTTTATACTAATTTTTGTTTCAAAGTTTCTCTTTGTTCACCTTCATTTCTTATGTTGACATCTCTTACTGCATCAGATTTCTTTTTATCCATCATTGGAGCAAGTTTCTGATAAAACATACACTACCCTTTTTTCACGTAATCTTAAAAAAATTCTAGGTCCTTTTGTTGCTTCTGCATTAATTCTCTTCTAGTTTTAGATCTCTGTAGGTATGTCAGTGTTCCCCTATTCCTAAACTGGAAGTGTAACTCAAACTTTTGCTTTATCTTCTACATCTTAGGAATATTAGCCTGTCACACATTGATTTCTCTCTCCCTAGTGTTTTACTTACAAGTCATAACATTGAGATTCAGATCAGGAACCACAACTACAAAATACAAATGTTTTCCTAGGACTGTGACTTTCTACAGTATAAGTGGGGATTCCCTTTTATCACCATAAATTTATATTACCTCCTTCTTTTGCATGATAGATCAATAGATAGGCAGGTGTGTGTATGTGTGTGTCTCTGTGTCTTGCTAAGCACTCATTTGGCAAAAATTTTTGCACCGTCTTAGATTTTATCATTTGCTATAAAAACTCTAAGTAAAGGAGCGATATTGTTAACCATACCACCAATATTGCATACTAACAGTATACATTATGTTTTACAAAGTCAATAAAGCAAGTGACTCGGGAGTAAGTGCTCCGATGCTAAAAAACAAAGAAACCCAAACAGAAAGCTTAGAGACACTTCAAGGCTGTAGATGTAAAATAAAGTTCTCAGATAAAAACAATTCCAAGTAGTAAACTCCAATAAATCCAATGGATTAAGTTTAAAATGAAGAAAGACTTATTGTGCAGAGTTAGGTTAGCACTTTCACCCTGTTGGGCTTCCTCAGATCTTTAATACATACAAAAAAGTGGACACAAAGAATATATAGCCACCTAGATATGACATCACTTCCTACAATTAATCTATTTAAAAAACTAAACAGAAAAAGTCATCTCATAAGCATGCCCTAAAAGTAGAAATAAAAACATACATGCATTCGTAAATATAAAATGTAAACATAAGTAAGAATAGATACTTGAATTCGGCTTACAAAAGTAAAACAGTTTTTGAAAAATATTTCAATTTATAAGAAATATATTTAAATATATTCAAGTTTTATATAATTTGAAATGTATTAAAGAACATATCTAAGTTCAACATAAAATCTCATCAGAAAGGGACATTGATTATAACAATGTATATTATGTCATCTGACAATCAATCTCCTATTTTTCAAAGCTGGCTTAATGGAAACTCTATCATTAAGACCTGAGTTCTGGTCTGTCCTTAACCTGATAATCCAGCCAACTTCTATTCTCTCTGTAATTTCTAATGTCTCCACCTCTGATGCTGTAGAACCTGGAATTTAAAACTATGCTGGTCATTAGTGTGTGTCATATGCTTTGATAGTGCACTATTAAGAGATTGTATATGTATATTGTACAGGTGTTCCCTAATCCTGTCCCTTAGACGTCTATCAGTTTTTCTTAAAAAAACGCAGTGCAGGCTATGCACTTGGCCTGATAAAATGCATGTTGTGTATTACAAGTAGCAGTTACTCTAAAATCAAATTGTTGTAGGGTGATTGGATGTGTGAAATAAGAATCTACACAAATTCACAAAAGTTACATTTGTTGCACGGTTGCGTACCTATAGATGGATAAAGCTCATTTAGATGACTAGAACCTCTAGAATAGCATAATAGTCTCTGTAAATTCATTCTATTCCTGTAGACAAAATGAGGTTCAGTACCTACTAGTCCCTTTAACTCAGGATCCGCCATTAAGACTCCTCAATTCCTATAAAAGACATTTTTAACTGGGCCAATATCCTGTGTATAGTTAAGGGATACTCTAACTGTAGATTTCCAAGTGGTTGGACGCTCTGTTGTACCAAGACAGGTAGGATCACTCCTGTCTGAAAAATAAGGTCGTGCAACATTGTCTCTCAACAACTGGGCCCTTTCAATACCTGCATTAATCTCTATCAGACTAGAAGACCTGTCTGCTAATCTTTCACATAGATGGGATAGTTCTCTCAAACCCTTGTCTGTGTTGGGTTCAAACGTGATGCACGTATGGCCTGCCTCTTCACTATGTTATTAAAAACATAAATGGTATGCATACTCCCCCTGTGAAGAAAGGAGTTCTTATAGCAAGGTTTCCTATAAACTGCAGTGTTGAGTAGCCCGTTCGGTAATTTCTCTATATATACATCTAAAAAGGATATCCAGTGGTCAGATTTCTCAATTGTGAAATTCAAATAATGTGTCAGTGAGTTAATTTCATCATAGAAACCTTGTAATTCAATATCGGAACCTGTCCACAAAAGAAACAAGCCATCCACAAAATGTCTATAAAAGACCACATGCTCAGTGAAACTATCCAAAGCAAATAACTTTTCTTTCTCCCAGTCTGCCATGACCAGGTTGGCATAACTGTTGGCACAAGTGCCCATAACTACGCCATCCTTCTGGAGGTATATTACGTCACTGAACATAAAGATGTTATTTTCTAATACAACCTCAAGTAAAGCACAAATCATATCAATTTGTGAAAGGGTATAATTACTATTTCCTCTTAAACATCTGTGTATACTTTCTACCCCATCTTGGTTGGGTATAACTGTAAACAGTGACTGGACGTCTAATGTCACAAGGATTAAATTCAAACCTGATGGTAGCGTGATCACTCTACTGTATAAATCCAGTAAGAACTGTTTGGTATCTCTCAAAATATGTGACAATTTGTCCACTATAGGTCTTAGCTGCTTCTCTATATACAAGGACAGTGGCTCAGTGACCCATCTGCTCCCTGCTACAATAGGTCTCATAGGGGATTAAATGAATCTTTCTGGACCTTGGGTAGTCCACTGGAGTTTATAGGAAACCTTGCTAAAAGAACTCCTTTCTTCACAGGGGGAGTATGCATCCCAGTTATGTTTTTAATAACATGGTGAAGGGGCAGGCCATATGTGCATCACGTTTGAACCCAACACTGACAGGGTTTGAGAGAGAACTATCCCATCTATGTGAAAAGTTAGCAGACAGGTCTTACAGTCTGATAGAGATTAATGCAGGTATTGAAAGGGCTCAGTTGTTGAGAGACAATGTTGCACGACCTTATTTTTCAGACAGGAGTGATCCTACCTGTCTTGGTACAACAGAGCGTCCAACCACTTGGAAAACTACAGTTAGAGTATCCCTTAACTATACACAGGACATTGGCCCAGTTAAAAATGTCTTCTATAGGAATTGGGGAGTCTTAATGACGGATCCTGAGTCAAAGGGACTAGTAGGTACTGAATCTCATTTTGTCTCTAGGAATAGGATGAATTTACAAAGACCATTATGCTATCTTAGAGGTTCTAGTGGTCTGAATGAGCTATATACATCTATAGGTACGCAACCATGCAACAAATGTAACTTTTGTGAATTTGTTTGTGTAGATTCTTATTTCACACATCCCATTACCCTACAACGGTTTGACTTTAGAGTAACTGCTACTTGTAATACACAACATGTGGTTTATCTGGCCAAGTGCATAGCCTGCATTGCATTTTATGTAGGAAAAAATGATAGACATCTAAGGGACAGGATTAGGGAACACCTGTACAATATACGTATACAATCTTCCAATAATGCATCATTGAAGCATATGACACACACTAATGACTAGCAAAGTTTTAATTTCCAGGTTCTACAAGTGAACACACCCAGCATCAGAGGTGGAGACATTAGAAATTACACAGAGAGAATAGAAGCTGACTGGATCATCAGGTTAAGGGCAGACCAGAACCCAGGACTTAATGATAAGAGTCTCCATTAAGCCAGCTTTGAAAAATAGAAGATTGATTGTCAGATGACATAATATACATTGTTATAATCAATGTCCCTTTCTGATGAGATTTTATGTTGAACTTAGATATGTTCTTTAATACATTTCAAATTATATAAAACTTGAATATAAGTATATTTCTTATAAATTGAAATATTTTTCAAAAACTGTTTTACTTTTGTAAGCCAAATTCAAGTATCTATTCTTACTTATGTTTACATTTTATATTGAGTGCATGTATGTTTTTATTTCTACTTTTAGAGCATGCTTATGAGATTACTTTTTTCTGTTTAGTTTTTAAATAGATTAATTGTAGGAAGTGACGTCATATCTAGGTGGCTATATATATTCTTTGTGTCCACTTTTTTGTATGTATTAAAGGTCTGAGGAAGCCCAACAGGGTGAAAGTGCTAACCTAACTCTGCACAATAAATCTTTCTTCATTTTAAACTTCATCCATTGGATTTATTGGAGTTTACTACTTGGAATGGTTTTTATCTGAGAACTTTATTTTACATCTACAGCCTTGGAGTGTCTCTGAGCTTTCTGTTTGGGTATACATTATGTTTTGTAGCCTAAATGATATCAGAGAATTCTGCTTCTGTATCAGTACTGCAGGAGACATCATCACTAGAATAATCCGTTAGTGGGGTATTAACATATCACAGAAAAAAAAAATCACAAAATATCATCCTTCCTTTTTCTTTTATTCATCTTTATCTTATTGGATTAATGATGGTGTATAATATATGAGACATGAACACTATAGCCAGACTCATGCAAATAAAATGTAATCACTGCCCATACCATTCAAGCCCTTCTTATATTATGAAATCTTAAATTTCTGTAATACCAATTTATCTCACTATTCTCTCTCATTTTACTTTTGTATTCCATCTGTGAATTCTCAAGTTACTGTTTTCAAGGCCATTAGTGCACATGTATGCTTAGTCACTTCCTCAGCAAGAGCCCCAATTGAATTTTTATAATATTTCGCTATTCATTTAACAAATATATGCAAAATAATGTACTGTACCAACCTCCATTGGTTTAAAAATTTATCATTTAATGCATGTCCTGGTTCCCAAAAACAGTTGCAAACTACAGGGGTGGGGGAGGCATTTTGGAGTTTAGAATATCTTTAAAGCTGCATAGGTACTAAATCTCTAACTTCAGTTATATATTTCTAATCTCCAAGTGGCAAATCGCCTGCTGTGCCAATTGCTGTCTTCCAAAAGAATGAGGAAAGGATGCTGCAATACCTTTATGTTCCTTGCCGCCTGATATGTGGATATGACCATTCTCACATGATTAATAATATACCTAACTAACAATTTATTAGTATTATCAGGTTTTGTTCCAGAAAAAGCCACAGAAGGATGTGCTAGAAGGACGTGCTACTCAAAAGGTCTGAGATGAGATGGTATACATCTAAAGATATAAGAAGGGCTAGACAGATGGATGAACAAGCCAAAAGTCCGGAACTTTTAAATCATCATGCCAAGAGAGTGGATAACAATAGTAGTGGTATGTCTTTCAGCTTATCATGGTTAAGGGTTGCCACAGCAGAACTCTGGTCTGCTAATGACTGGCAGTTGATTTTTACGGTGCCGAGTTGCCAGCCCAATGCCCAACCTTCAAAGAAGGCACACCATTCACGCACGCACCTACCTGCATGTCTTTGGACATCATTTGACCACAGGGAGGACATGCAAGCTCCACACAGAAAGTTCTCCAGCAGAGAATCGAATGGGAGAACATTTTCTGTGAGGCGACAATGGTAACCGCTGCACCATCGCGGCCCTAAGAGAGTGGATAATAGTAATTTGTTAAAAGCATTCATGTCACAATTTATGGCACCCATACCTTTAATAACACAGAAAGCTTAAATCAATGTTTTATGGCAAAATAAAAGTCAAATGACATACTGCCTCACCTGTATAAAACAGTATTTAAACATAGTGAGTCACTGAAATATTATTTTAGCAAACATAAAAGAACAGAGCATAGGATGGTTATTACTGTGTAAACAAAAGGTAAAATCTCCACATGTTGTTTCACATCTAGTAATACCATATATTTTGATATTAATAAGCTAAAGCTATTTACTTCTGCCAGGACTGACAGAATATTTGAGATGAAGAACTGGTGGTATATATATATATATATATATATATATATATATATATATATATATATATACACATATATTTGTATAAATACATATAGATGTTTGTGTGTGTGTGTGTGTGTGTGTGTGTGTGTGTATATATGTATATATATATATATATATATATATATATATATATATATATATATATATATATGTATCTGTATCTAGGTCCATATCACTACATCGACAAGTCATAACATCGACATTCAGTACTCCGACACAAAATCACCGACAGATTAAATAACCGAAATCCCACTTCACCGACATTCACAAGTTCGACAACGAAGCAGTCACTAAGTAAATGCCCCTAACCACTGCACAAAACTCCTACACGTACTAAACCGGGTCTACTTCAACACACTACACTACATAGCATACACACTAGCCCTGACCCAAACCCTAACCCTAAGGTCCGACACTATCGCACTTCACCTACCTGCACCTAACCCTAACTCACTTACCCACCCCTAGCCCAAGCTCCGACACTAACGCACACTTCACCTACCTGCACCCTAACCCTAAATCACTTACCCACCCCTAGCCCAAGCTCCGACACTAACGCACTTCACCTACCTGCACCCTAACCCTAACTCACTTACCCACCCCTAGCCCAAGCTCCGACACTAACGCACACTTCACCTACCTGCACCCTAACCCTAACTCACTTACCTGACCACTCCTACCTCCGTCACTGTCGCACACTTACCGGATCGCGATCACACATTACCCTAGTCGGTCTTTCCGCTGTCGGGTTGTCGAACTTCTGAATGTCGGTGAAGTGGGATTTCGGTTATTTAATCTGTCGGTGATTTCGTGTCGGTGTACTGCATGTCGATGTTATGACTTGTCGATGTAGTCATATGGACCCATATATATATATATATATATATATATATATATATATATATACACACACACACATATATATTTGTATAAATACATATAGATGTTTGTGTGTGTGTGTGTGTATATATATATATATATATATATATATATATATATATATATATATATAATGTGTGTGTGCGTGTGTTTGTGTATGGGTTTATATAAAAATACTGAGTTTTTGGAAACTCAAACTTCATATTATTGAGGCCATATGTCCAACCTTCCAAAAACTCAAATGAAACAAAACAAAAATCTATGTTTTTTGCAGTAGGTAGGGCAAGCACATTTTTGGAAAGTCAAGCATTTATTATATATTTACAGTCCTCATTTTGCCATGCATCCCCTGACATTCTTGGTTGTCATGCCAAAACAATAATGCTATGTAGTCTGCCTTTTATGTGCATTTAACATTTTGCCTAACCCCTTTCACTACTTATCCCCCAGTATTTTCTCCTTGCCTTAATTGCTTTTCATATTGTTTGCATATCCTAATGTCTACATGTTTTATTAAGTTATTTCTTTTAAGTTATTGTTTTATTGTAACCAGTGTTTTGTTTTAAAACACCATAAAGTTAAAATTTACATTTTTTTCACATAAAGGCCTTAGTTTAATTTGTATATTATGAGGAGAAAAAAAGTCGTAACGTTGTATACTTTTGGAAGTGGGGTATTCGACCCAAAGAACAAAGAGCACTTCTGATATCATAATAAAATTACTTGGGCAACAGACATTTGATAGAAGGCAGTCCAAATAATTATACAGAGTTAGTCACTTGGTCCCTTTGAGTAGGCCATGTATGACATTTGCCACTAGGGTCCTAGTCTTCAGAAAATCAGATAATTCCTAAAGCAAATGCTTTACATATAAAACTTGGTCACTAGGCATTTCATTTTTTCTGCTAAGATCTTATATGATACAGCTGAATTTTCTTCTCACATCCACTCTGAACCAGTTCATTAACCAGTTTGAACAGCAGAATTATTATATTTTAGGGGAAGCAGATGATGATACCATTCTACTTTAAAAAAATATGCATAGCTTCTAACAGCCTGTTACTTTGCATCAATAAAGTTTTTTTTGACCTTCAGAGAGTTACTGATGGTGCTTTCTAATTTACCTGTGATGAGTGAGTTAAGTGGTCAGTATTACCTTGTGTTCCTGGGTCTTGGTCTAGAATGGCTGAAATACGTAGGGTATTGTTGGGTGCTCTTTTTTGATATTTTACATCACCGAGATTGTAATCTCCCTCAAACACCTATTTTTATCCATTTGATAACCATGTAAAGCCACCAAAAACAAGTGCTGTCCTTTAGTGGTCATTCAGGAGCACTGTCTAGATAAGTGACTTGGTTGGATTTACAAAGTAAGAAAATGGAGGTAGGAGTGAGCAAACCCTGTACCCTGGACTACAGGAACAAGTTCATTAACAGTTCAGAACCTTAATAATCTGCAATGATTGTTATTCCATATAATACCAGACAATGTGTACATTTTATTTATCCATGTAGTAGCCACTCACCACAAGATTCAAAAGGTAACTTGGTTCACATCTGTGACTAAATGCCCAGCTGCTGCACTGAAATTTATTCCCTGGAAATATACAACATTATCCACGTCAGTTCTCTGGTCTGTGATAGGGATTACTGACTTCCCATGCTCACTGATGAACTATTTTTGGAATACATTCATGACTCTGTGATCCTTGAGACAAATGATACATATAGAAAGAAAAACTCTGTGCCTTTAACTAACACCTTCACATATATGTAGCTGTATTCTTTGCCATCCTAGCCTCAACACACCTGGACTTCTTTCATTATATTCATACCAGTCATCTAGCTACCTGTCCTCCACAGTATGTAAACACTCTATATTAGTTCTATTCATTTACTTTGCCCTCTAAAGCATACCTCTCAACTGTAGAGATTTTCGCTTCATATTTCTGGTCTGTTTCTCATAAAATTGTGGTTTTCTGGCAAATCATCAGAAATCATTCAGGAATGGAGTCTGAAAATAATGATATATATTTGAGTTACAGACTTCATACCTTCAGAAAATGTATGTCAATGCAAAACCTGTTATTCTATCAACTTTCTAAGTTTGTAAGAGCAAAATTTACAAATTGTCCCTGTTTTTTGGCTTTCGACCCCCATTATTTCTGATTTTGTCCAGATTTATTACTCTAAGAGGTTGAGAGGTATGCTCCACAGTATGTAAATACTCCGTCTCACTTCTATTCATTTACTTTCCTTGTTGCAGCTAGTCCTCATTTTTTTTCAGTCTCCTATCCCTTCTTCTGTGACTGCTAAAAAGCCAGTGACGGCGGCTGGGAATGAGCAGCCAGTCTGTATTTCTTCTCATATTTAGAATCCAGTTTAATTTTGCGTGTACGTATTATATAAAGTGTATCAGCAAACTGTCAATGCTCATAGGAGTGAACATAAACCAGGTGATCATTTACACTGAATTGTAAGATGATAAAAAAAAATATGTATATATTGGGTTTTTTTTTCAGGGACAAGCCCCCCCCAAAGCCCGCACCTCTTACACCCACTGCTAATTATATATACTAAATCTGAGATTGCACAACAGCAGGGCAAGGACAAATTTACTTATGGTACTGCAACGTCATCCAGTGCAAAAGGCTACCGGCAGAAGCACTATATAACAGACTGTTAACTCCCATGAACTTTTTTTTATTGTTTATAAAAGTAAAAAATGTTCATTCTTATCAACTACAATGTAATTATAGTAGGTAATTATAATGAAATCAAAGTAATGACTAGAAATTACGTTTAAAGGTAATGCATTTAATTCCTGGTTTTCATCTCTTAAAAACAGAAATTCATTGTCCCATAATACCCAATAAAATCAAATACAACTTTCAATGCGACCATTTATTGAATACAAGTTCAAGGATAATCAAATATTATTTCCACACAAGTTATTAAGAAACTGTAAAACATTACTAACCATTTCAGTTCACTTTGTTTACATTAAATACAAAACAGGAGCATTAATGTGCTCACCTGTCAATCCCATCATCAGTGACCATCACCCACTGACTTGTACATCATCCACCAGAGTAGCATTTCATCACTCAACTTACTCATATCCTAAAGTGAAAAGGGGCTGCTTCTGATCAGAATCCATTGCCTTTCCACCCACTAACCTTGAGCAAAAAGGGAGAGGGAGGCTTTAAATTTGCCTGCACCAAAAGACTAAACCTAGTCTCACCCTTGACTTATATTATCTCCTTAACCCTCCTTCAGCACTACTTCTTTTCCCTTCTTAGTTCAGTCTCCAAAATAATTCCCTCCCAACTACAGACCCATGTTTTCCTATACATTTACCTATCCTCCAGCCCCCCCCCCCAAATCAGGGGATCAGGAGAAATAAGCTAGCATGGCAAAGTTCATTTTTCTGAGGAGAGTAGATTAGTGGGCCTGCTGATGGTGACCGATCCATACTGTGATGATGTTAGTGGGCTGGTCCAGTCCACTGCTGGCACCTAGTAGAAAGGATGTGTCAGGCATGCAACATGAACCCCAGGACAAGCCCTTAGCTCTGTCAAACTACATTCACATACTAGCATTCAGTATGCATGTGCAGAAGTATGCCTGCATACCAGGAAAGCTGTAGTAGACCCTCACATGGACAAGGATTGCATCAAGCTTGAAAGATAGGTCTTAGGATAAAAAAAAAAAAATTGAAATTATCTGATGGCTACGTGAATGAAAAGTGCCTTTCAAGATCCAATGTTGTCCTATAATGAGGAATGAATGCATTCCATCAATGAAGGATTATGGTGACAGATGAATGTAACAGGACTGAAGAAAGAAAATTACTGTTTGCAGGCCTTTTTTTATAATTTAATTATTTTTTATTATGTTCCCACCATTAGTTACAGTATATTCCACTGAAGAAGATTTATAACAATTTGTTATGTTGACTTCCTGTAGCCTCATCTTGCAATGCTCTAGTATCATCTGTTACCTCTTGTATTTCTTTCTGTGAGCAGTTAACAATTAATCATACCAGTGTATGAAACTTCTGTAAATAAGATCATAGCTCAAATGTTATTTCCTGGGTGATTGATAAATACATGAATAAACAAATAATTTATATTGAGTATAAAGCTGCAAGCCTTTAATATTGGCTGTATTTTTCATGTAAATAATACATCATAGCGCAAATGATTAATGAATATAGACATACATACATAAATAATTTGTAAGCCTGCAAAGTTTTATTCTGGAAATCATGTCAAACACAGCTGGCTTATTTCCATGTCTGGTTGACAGAAACATATTGCTATATACATAGTGACGATATATCTTCAAGTCTTCAGGCAGAGTGAGAAAGCCAGAAAAGGGCTCATGATCACAAATGCTAGAAAGAAGAATGAAGGAATTATTTAAGTCCAGCAGGTGTTGAAGAGGCTGGGTCGGTGTTTACGCACTAAGGTCAGTTATTCTCATCTCATGTTACAAGAGGTGATTTTTTTATTTTTCTGATTTAGCCTGTTTTGCATTTCCCTGTAGACCATGTCTAACCACACCACAGTGTGGTCCCTTCTTGGGAAACGTTTTTACCATTATGTATAAATACATATACAAACTGAAACCAAGAAACTCTAACAAACACACACACACACACACACACACACACACACACACACACACACACACACACACACACACACACACACACACACACACGCGCGCGCATGTATACACATGACTTCTAATATGTATTTTGCAGAGATCACATGAACAAACAAAATATATTACTTCTCATGCTTGCCAGAACATTCTGTGTCATTCATTTCCTTTTATATAAAGTGCCTCACATCTGACAGGCAGGTCACTGTATAGTTGATGCACTTAAGCTTCAACTTCCATAAAAGAGAGGGAAGGAATTTAATTGCTATGGAAGTTATCTATTAAAACTGAAACTGCAGAATGAAAATGGTAATTCGATTTTTTTCAGACTGAAAAATGAGGGTACATTTTATTTTATTACCAATTTGCTGTGTTTTGCGGATCACAATAATGAAAACAACAAATTTTGCACAGCACAACCTGTACAACAGGACACTGGGGGGGGGGGGGGCACTATTGACCTACTTTTTCAATTTCTCCTACTCTTGGGTTTCTAATACCATGACAGGAATGAACCCCATTCCTAAGTCAAAGTACGATTAAAGTTCATGAAATTAGTATTGTTTCAATCTTTGATGTCAGCCAAAAGTGCTCTTTGCCGAACTAGCAATATGCCAAGTAATGACTCCTTCTGCAATTCGTACTGAGTTATATGTATCAGTGACAATCTAAATATGATTGTAGATTCTTTTTTATAAGACCCATTGCTCCTACTACTATTGGAACTGTATGGGTATCTTTCGTCCACATTGCTCTCATTTCTGCCTGCAAATCTTGATATTTTATGACTTTCTCTCTCTCTTTACACAAGGCACTGTAGTCAATGGGTGTAGCAATTTCAATGATCAATGCTACTTTTGTCTTTTTTTCATGGAGCACTATATCTGTTTTTCTCGTATCTATATTTTGAACTGCTGGTAATGGGTGATCCCATGTAATGTAAACTTCAGCATTTTCTATGATGCTTTGTGGTTTGTGTTTCCAGTGTTTTTCAGCCATTTCAATACCATAATGTTTGCACAATCCCCAGTGTAACAGTCTTGCCACATTACTGTGCCGTTCAGTAGACAATCCTTCTGCCATTAATATGTCACAACCAGCAACAAGGTATGCCACTGTTTCCAACTCGGTTTTACAAAACCTACATTTGTCTGTTTCTCCCACATGTTCAATGGACTTTGTAAACCAATGTGTACGTAGCTCACTATCTTGGACCGCCAATATTAACCTTTCATCTTTTGGTTTGAATTTGCCTCTCCTTAACCATTCCTGAGTTTGACTCTGATCAACACGAGGTTCTTCCAGAAGTTTTCTATACCTGTAACTATATTTATGTATTTTCCACATTTCTTGTCTTCTTATCTGATCCGTCACATTATAGTCTTTCTTTTATTTTATGGTACATTCATTTGCTGCCTGATTTTTATCTACTTCTGGTTTGATTCCCATTCCTGCTTGACGCTGATATGCTTCTGCTAGACAAAGAGGGGAAGTCTGCTTAGATTTATTCTTCCTCATGTTTCAAAACTGTCACTATGTTGGGCCTTGTGAGGTCAGCAGATTTGTGCAGTCCCACAATTGCAGATCTATACATGGAATCAATTTCCAGGAGGCCCATCCCTCCTTCGGAATGGGGAATATATAATCTTGCCATGCACTGATTTTTATAAATCATCTGGTGAACACGAAGCATCCTTCTTATTTTCCTGCCTAATCTATCCAACACATTTTGGAGCCAGTCAATCACTTCAAAACTATAAGTTAGGACAGGAAGAGCAAATTGGTTTACAGCTTGAATTTTGTTCCTAGATGACAATGTTGCTTTCAGGATTAAGTCTTGTAAAATATTCTTTTCCGTGTTTTACTAGCATTTGTTCATGTTTTATAGTTGATCTTTCATCAATTCCCAAATGTACATACACTCCCTCTTTCTCAAGTTCTTTTATATCACATTTTTGTCCCAAACTGATGTTTTCTTGGCGCTGCAGTTTTCCTGCTTTAAAAGCTGCTTTTGCACAATTATCAAGACCGAATGACATTCTTATACCATCTGAAAAAGTTTTGACTACTTGCAGTTGTGCTTTCAGTTCCTCATCTGATAAGTTTTAAATAATCGACAAAGAAAAGATGAGAGGTCTTTACACTTTGTTGTTTTCTAGGAGCCAAATTATAGCCATGGCCTAATTTGTTAAGTAGACAGCTTAAAGAGTTAAGGGCATGACAAAATAGCAGTGGTGACAGGGAGTCACTTTGGAATATCCCCTTTGAATTTTTATTCCTGGAATAATAATTTCTCCTTTATCATGGTTAACTGAAAAGTGGTCTGCCACTGTTTCATGGTCACTATAATGTAATTGATCAGTGTAGGGTGTATCTTACATATATTTAAGCACTCTTTTATCCATAAATGTGGGATACTATCAAATGCTTTTTTTGTAGTCAATCCATGCCATGCTTAGATTCTTCCCCTTTTTACAGTTTTCCATTATGACTTAATTTACCAACAGACTATCCTTTGTTCCATATGACTTTCTTTTATTACCCTTTTGTTCTAGTGCCATGATTGAATTTTCTTCTAAATGACTATAAACTCTGTCAACATCAATTCCGATGTATAGTTTATACATCGTCAGAAGGCAAGTCATTTGTCTATAATTTTTAGGATAAATTGCAGGTTCGATCTTAAGTAGGAGAATTGTTTTTCCTTTTGTTAACCAGGTTGGTGTCTGTTTGGGGTGTGCATATAAATAGTTCTTACTCATGCACAGATGTTAATACTTTTAACCAAATGCTCCTTGTGGCCTGGCTGTGATTGATTTGATAGCCATCTGGATACACAAAGCTTATACAAGTATACTTTTTTTGCACTTAATCTCTTTCAGTGATAGTTAACAAAACTGTGCTGCATTTATTTATTTGCTTGATATCGCTGGTCACGGTCTGGATTTTGTTCAACTTGGTGGTTTTGGAACTGCCCACCCCTGCCATAAATTTGATTTTGGACACTACTCCCAGTCCCTCATTTGCTCACTCTACTGAGTACAGTGTGATAATATGGGAAGGATCACCCCCTTGCTGCTTTGATGTTTGGACACTCCTCCCAGTCCCATCTCATCAGCTCATGCTACTGTGTACAGAGAGAGCATTTAGGAAGGCCAACCCCCTTAGTTTCTTAATCTTGAATTATCTTCTGCTTCTTCCCTCTCCACTAAAATAAAAAATACACTTTATTCAACTGCTTTTACTATAATTGTGTTCTTCCTGCTTTATTACCTTATTTTGCCTTGCTGCTTGCTCTTAAGTGTTGAAGTGCTCTTATTCTGCTGTATTTATTACTGCTTGTTAGTAGCCTGATTAAATTTGTCTTTTGGTCTAAGCCTCTTAGTTTTGGTTTTAGCACTTGGGCTTCAGGCCAGTTATTTTACATTTAAAAAGGTTTTTCTGGTCTACACTCTTGTGGAGAAACCCTTATCAAAACCCTCTTTCCATAAAGTCCATCCAAGTTTAAGAACACTATGTCTGAAAAATTCCCATCAGTTTCTCCTGCCAACCTGCTCAACATGGGCATACTGAGACAGTGTGGCATCTGCCTCATGTTCACTGACAACTCTCTTCTCCTAGCACATAATTCTTCTACTTGTGAGAAATGCATCTACATCAGTAACCTGGAATCCATGTTCTCTCACACCACAGTCAGTACTCCTGACAAAGAGGAGATTTCCAGCACAAATATCACACTACCCACATCACATAACCAAGCACAACACACACACACACACACACACACACACACACACACCCCTATGCAGAGGTCCTCAATAAAACCTTTCCTAAGCAGCAGAGACCTCCAAAACACACTCACAACCATTCCACATACACCACCAAACACATCACAGACAGCATACAACACACACCAGTGTCTCATAAACAGCCCATAAGGCATAACAATAAACTAAACATACTAGTAATTGGTGATTCAGTTGTGAGGCACACTGATGTCCCCCTCACCAGACTCGACAAGGAGATGATCATGATCAGATGTCTGTCAGGTGCCAGAATCTGCCACTTCATGCACACACTTAAGTCTGTCCACAGCAGGTACAAGTATGCCTCTGTCATTGTCCATGTTGGCGTGAATGACTTGAGATGTACCTCCCTGGACTATATGAAGAGAGACATGATTGAGCACTCAGAGTATGTGCCCCAGGCAGGCATGACCCTAGCCCTAAGCAGCATCCCATCTTCACCAAGAATACCACAATACCAAGAAAAAAATAATTGACTTCAACAATTGACTTACTTTCTGGTGTCATTCCAAGGGGATCCAGTATCTGTCTGCCTGGGATGACATGGTTGACAGACCTTGATGCTTTGCCAGAGATGGCCTCCACTTTTCAGCCCTAGGATTCAGGAATCTGGCCAAGGCTCTTGCCTCCCCCATTGTGCCTTTTTTAGTCAATGTACCGAAGACAAATCTTCCAACATAAAAGCAAACTGAAGGTCATACTGCTTAACACTGGGAGCCTTAACCTGAAAATGCACTCACCGCAGGCACTCTTCACACTGGAAGATGCTGACATCTGTGCAATCATGGAAACTTGGTTCAAGGCTGTGGAGAGCACCCCTGCCTTACCAGGCTATACCTCATTTCACACATTATGACCCCAAAATGAGGTTGGGAAGACTACGGGAGGAGTAGTCTCTACTTTCATTAAAGACAAGCCCACCTCCAGAATGGTTTGCCAGCATGATGCACTAGAACTACTCTAGGTGCAAATGACAATTGGCAAGACACCCATCCAAATTATAGCCAGCTATAGACCCCCCCTTCATGACTCAGGACACTCACTCCTCCTTATCTGGACCTACATGACTTCATCAAGGTACCCCCTAACACCCTGATCCTTGTTGATTTCAAATACCCCACCATATACTGGGTAAACTATTCCTGCTCTGATGCACTCACCCAATGATTCCATGACTTCATCAATTCTAATGCACTAGATCAGCTTGCCTCATCCCCCACAAGGGGAGATAACATTTTAGACTTGGTTCTCACCAACATGGGGGACCTTTGCACCATCCCCCATAGTAAGTTCTTCCCTGGTGAAATCAAACCATCAGTGTCTCATTCAAAGTTTCTATCCCGTCCAACTCCCCCCCCACCCCAGCTATAACTAGGCTAAAAAACTTCTCAAAAGCTCTCTACAACCTTCTACGGGAGGATATCAGAAGCTTCACACCACTAACCCCCTCAGATGATGCAGACAGCTATGCTGAACAGTACACCAGTGCAGCATACAAGCACCTGTACAAATGCATCGACTCAGCCACACCCAACAGAACTAAACCTTGCTCCTCAAGGAAACACAAACCTATCTGGTGAACATCTTCTATCAACAGGCTTTACAACAAAAGGAAGAAACTGTTGTCCAAGGGTAAAAAGACACACATTCCCAGTTGGAAAAACTCCTTCCTTAGCCTCAACAAGCACATTAGATCACTAGTAAAAACTAGCCTCCAAAACAAAGGGTAACCACAAAGCCTTTTTCAGTTATGTCAGGAGCCTCCATGGCAAAACACTGGTTTGTTTGAATTAGTTCTTAGTAGTGCCACTTACACTGATCCTGTTGACTTAGCCAACCTGCTAGCAGATAGGTTCAGTGCAAACTTCACACCTCTGTCTCCCCCATAAAAGGCCCATTTGGCATCCCCGATCCTTGTCCTGCACCTTACATCTCCATAGATCAAGTGTTAAAGGCCCTATCCAAGGTAAAGAACACAGCTTTCATGGGCACCTGGTAGTATCCCAGGCTGTATTCTGCACCACCTTCAGCAAGAACTAGCCTTGCCACTGAGCACCCTATTCAAACATAGCCTACATACAGGCTTCATTCCAGCAGACTGGAGAACTGCCATTGTCCTCCCCTTGCACAAAGGTGGTGCCACTAGTGACCCTGGAAACTGTCACCTCGTTAGCTTGACAAGTCTGATCTGAAAGGCCATGGAGCGTATTATTGTGGACCTCATAAACAAGGACATAGGCAATCTCCAAGCAGTTGATCCCACCCACTTCTGATTCGTCAAGGGCAGATCTTGCATGTTGAACCTGGATGACTTTTTTTGAGATTGTCACCAAGGCCCTGAATGAGGGAAAGTCAATACATACAGGTTACCATGACTTGGCCAAAGCCTTTGACACAATCCCCTACTCCGGCAGCATCAAAAAGCTAACACATCTTGGTGCAAATCCCTATCTCATCAGGTGGGTGGCCGACTGGTTCACCGATAGGACCCCCAAAGTCAAAATAGGTGCCTTCATCTTCGCCAACAAACCTGTCACTAGTGGTGTTCCCCAGAGATCTGTCCTCGGACCCCTACTGTTTGTCATCTACTTCATAGGTCTAAGCAAAGACAAAGGCCAGTGGTTGACAAAGTTTACGGATGACTGTAAGTTGGGTGCTGTCATGGACTCCCCAAATTATGTTAATATACAACAAAGGGTCTCACAGCAACAGATGACTGACACCAAAATCATGGCCTTAAGTTAAATGCAAAAAAAATGTATTATCATACCATTTGGCAAAAACACAGCCCCTACAGTTTACCACATCGACGGCATCCCCCTAAGCACACAGCCTGTGGTGAGAGACCTGGATACACAGGTTGACAACAATCTCACATTTGACCATCATGTAGTGGCAGTGGTCAGAAAAGCCTTTCATACATAAAGGGATTGCATCCAGAAAAAAGGAGGTCATTACCTTTCTGTACTCCTCCCTCATTAGGCCAATAATTGAATAACTAATTGTATGTACCTCTCCAAACACCTGCACCAACTGGAAAGGCCACAAAAGTACCTCACAAAGAGAATATATGGCCTCCAACACCTGTCCTATGTGGACAGGCTCAAATCACTATCACACTAATCAGTATCATACTGATTGCTCAGAGGTGATCTGTGTCTCACCTACAAGGCAATGTCAGACCCTGCCCTACTAGAGATGCTCCATGTTCATAAGTCTAAGTCCTCATGCATTACCCAGTTGAAAGGCCTAACTCTAACACACAACATTAACAAAAACTGCTTGAGAGACAGGTTTGTCTCCCAGACACTGCCCCGTCTCTGGAATAGACTCCCCATACATGTCAAACAAAGTATGTCACTGACCCTCCAAGCGCAACCTTGATGAGTGTAAGAGAAAACACAGATTTGTCCCAGGGATTCCACCTGTGTCCGTCAATGACAGGTGCTGATTGAGGTTTCTTTTCTGGGGATAAACTCTTGACTAGGCTTGTAAGGGCCCCAGGGCCATTAGCCTAGTAAACTCCTATGATAAGTTAGGTACTCCATCTGGGTCTGGGGTTTTCCAGTTGGGAGGCTTTTTCTTAACTTTATCTCAATCTCTATGGCCATTACTTAATCCCATTTCATATCCCGTACCTTTGAACTTCTTATTATTTCTTTTAATTCTTCTATCCATTTAGCATCTTTATGTTCCACAAGATCTTCATAGATATTTCTCCAAAATGTATCTATTTCTTCTTTTTTTGGGTGGTCTTTCAATTACTTTTACTTTGTTTCCCAATTCTCTATAGAACCTTTTACGGTCATCAATAAATTGCTTATTTTGTACTTTTCCTTTATATTTATCTGTGTATCTTCTAAGTTTTTCTGCCTGTGCTGAGATTTTCAATTTATTATCTGCAACAGTGCAAGACAGACCCTGATCCATTATAATACTGCACGTTGCTTTTATCACGTTTGTCTTTCTGAGTATTGTTCTTGATTTATTCCCTCTTCAATATTCTTCTAACAGTGACACATCTTGTCTTAATTGCTTTATAGTTTTCTCTATTTGATATTTCCATGATATTGGACTTCTCCCCTTCCTTTCCCTCACTACCCTGTGTTCTTGTGGTAGTACTTTATTGGTTATAAATTTAGCTGCACAGTAACATATCCTGTTTACGTCTGTTATATTGCATGGATCTCTATGGACAGTCCTAATTGCTGTGCTCATTTATTTTATCAGACTTCTTACTTTTTGATTTTATTGATCTTCTGCAGTCTATTTCTTTCATTGATTACATTACCATCATGGGAAACTGATGCTCCCCCTCGCTGGTTAGGTCTGACCATAAGCTAATCACCCTTGACATCCACATTCCACCCCCTAGTAAGGAAACCTCTGTAAAAAACTTCTCCAAAGCCAACTTCATGCTACTCAATTCAGAAGTGACAAACTTCATGACACCCATGCAGACGGGAACTGAAAGTTTGACTGCTGAGTCCTACACTAAGGCACTGTACGAGTACATCCACTCGTGCATGAATCGTGCCATCTCCAATAGAAACAAGACACTCTCCTCCAAAAAAAGAAAGCCAATCTGGTGGTCCCTTGCCATAAACAAACTTTACAACAAAAGGAAAAAAACTGTTGCAGAAAAGAGGAAAATCCCAGGATAGAAAAAACTCCCTTACCAGCCTCAGTAAGAAGCTGAGATCCCTCATACAATCCTCCAAAGCTAGTTACGAAAATAAAATTGCCAAAGATTCCAAAGATAACCACAAGGTATTCTATAGCTATGTCAAGAATCTAAATGGCAATGCTCAGATCTGCTCTGAGCTACAACAGAATGGCATTAAATATACTGATCACAAGGATATTGCCAGTATCCTGGCAGATCGATTCAGTGCAAACTTCACCCCCCCTTCTCACTCCCCGAAGGGCCCATCTCAATACCGAAAGATTGCCAAATTCCGGTAATAATGGCCACACAGGTAAAAAACGCACTCTCCAAAGCTAAGAATACAGCATCCATGGGACCAGATGACATCCCAGGCTGTGTACTACATGAACTACAAAATGAACTAGCACCTCACCTAAATGTCATGTTTAATCATAGCCTCACCTCAGGCTTCGTGCCCACTGAGTGTCGCACAGCTACAGTTATCCCACTCCACAAGGGGGGATCCATCTTGGATCCCAGGAACTACCACCCCATCAGTCTGACGAGCCAGATCTGCAAGGCCATGGAATGTATTATCATGGAACTTATAAACAAAGACATTGGCAACCTTCAAACACTGGACCCCATGCAGTTTGGGTTCGTGAAGGCCGATCTTGTCACCTGAATCTGATTGACTTCTTCGATTCAGTCTCCAGAGCCATGGACAAGGGTAAGGTGGTCAACACAGCATATCTGGACCTCATCAAGGCCTTCGACACCATCCCCCACTCTGGAATCATAGATAAAGTTACTAAGATGGGCATTAATCCCCACGTCACTCCATGGGTTGCCAACTGGCTTACTGACACAACCCACACTGTAAAAGTAGCAGACTCCAAATCCATCTCCAGACAAGTGGAGTACCTCAGGGTTCAGTCCTGGGACCGCTCTTGTTTGGCATCTACTTCCCTTAAGTATAGGCCACCATTAAGAGACCCTGGTTAACAAAGTTCGCAGATGACTGCAAACTGGGAGCCGTTATTGAATCCTCAAATAATGTGGATATTCTACAAAAGGGTCTTACAGAAACAGATGCTTGGTGCTAGAGCCATGGGCTCAAGCTCAATGCCAAGAAATGAATAGTTATCCCCTTTGGGGAAAAAGCATGTACTTGTGAATTACCACATAGGTGGCAGTACACTAAACACCGAAATGTGATAAGAGACTTAGGGACACAAGTGGACAGTGGTCTCACCTTCGATAACCACATTGCCACAACAGTCAGGAAATCCTACTATGTAGCACACCTCATCACTAAGGGCTTTTCATCCAGAAAGAAGGAGGTCATTGTCCCACTGTACTCATCCCTCATTAGCCCCATTATAGAATACAACACCCCTTTTGGTATGTACCTCTGAAGACATCTGCAACAACTGGAAAGGCTGCCGAAATACCTCACTAAAAGAGTTGCAGGCCTAAAGCAGATGCCCTATGCTGACCGTCTAAAAAAATTCCACCTATACTCTGTCGCATATTGTCTACTCAGAGGTGATATCTGCTTAACATACAATGCCATGTCAAACCCAGAGCTGTTGGACATGCTACACTTAAAGAAATACCAATCCCTCACAGACACACACTCCAGGGATCTAAACCTTGTCATCACAATGAACAAAACATTTGGCCCTCTTCAAAGGAACCTTGATGACTGGATGGGAGATAGGAAATTCACCCCGGGAATCACGTCAGTCGCCCTGCTAGACAGGGGTCCAGGGAATTGTTATGGCTAGGCTTGTATAGGCCCTAGGGCTGATAGACATATTAAGATCATAGGTTGGTACTAGGCTATCTCTGTTAAATCACGCAACTCTTTTCTTAGCTCATTTTCTTCTAAACTAAGGGCACATTTTTTGTTCTACATTTCCTGTGGGCATTCTATAGACAGTTCTATAGCATCTTCCTGTGGCACATTCTCTTCAATTCCATCCTGTGTCATCCATTGCTCTGTCATATGGGAACTCACTAGCCTATCACTCCTCAACACTGACTGCATCAGAATTGCCACAGTTTCCTGTTCCTTCTATTGCTGTCCAGCTGCAAGTGAACGTTTATCCTGTTTCCTGTGGAAGGCTCCAAAATATCTTCATATGACAACTGCCCAGTTGTTTCCCCTTTCAGTTGTTGCTCCTTAATTTGGATGTCTATTGCTCTATGCAGCTGTGGTGCTTTCTGAGTTAGATTTTCTACACTCAATCCTTCAATTTTCAGGTACTCCATAACCTCAGTTTCTATTTCTTTAAACTTCTCCATTACTAATCTCCTTTTCTACTTTTCCTTTTTATCTTCTTATTTTTTTGTATTGTAAAGCTTTCTATGTCTGGATTCCTTTGCCTCTATTACTCTTCATATATCTTTGGTGCTGCTCTTTTTGTATTGATTATTTTTTACCTCCTTTGCATAAATATTGCACCATATTAAATCTCTCTTTCTTTCCTACGTCCATATTTATTTTTCAGATGTCTCCTGATGTTCCTGTTTCTTCTTACTTTGAGGACTTGTTACATCATGCTGTGATGTAACCTGTGTTAGACCTTCTTCACCAAATCCTTCACTTTGCAGGCATTCCATAACTTCAGCTTCTATTTTTTTTAACTTCTACTTTACGAATCTTCTTTTCTACATTTCCGCTTGGTGATATGATTTTACTGTGAAATGTTTCATATTTGGATGCCTTTGCCTGTATTTCTCTTTGAATATCTTTGGGGCTGCCTTTTTTGGTATTGATTAATTTGGCTTTCGATTTTACATAAATACTGCACCATATCAAATCTCTCTTTCCCATGTCCATATTTCTTTTTTATACTTTTCAAAAATCTCTGGGTTTTGTTGTCTATATTTTTACACTTCCTCAAATATTTCTTTTTCCAAACAGATGTTTCTTGGTCTATATAATGTTTTTCACAAATCTGTTGTATTAATGAACACACATTTTTATTTGAGGCTTCTGACAGTTTTTTCTTGTGGAAGTATTTTTCTTTCCTCTAATTTCTCTCCATCTTTTTGTATGTCTTGTGTCTAGAAATTCTGGGTTTTTACATAATAGTAACAAAACAATTTATTTCTTATCCTCAATAGTCCACTTTATCGTCTTTATGGCTGTTCTTTGGCCCATCACTTTTTGTGGAGTGCTACTTCCTTCTACAATAGAGGAGGTCATCCGGCCCCTGGGCCTGGCCTAGCATCATTGCAGGAATGTTTCTGTGTACTGAGGATTTTACACTGTAATTTTTTCCAGTCCTGGCATGAGTGCACCTATCAGGATTGAGCACTTTTTTATCCTGGTCTTGTGCACCCAGCTATTTTCTATTTTTTACCTACTTCTGTCCATGATATATGCTATATAAAATAGTCTTTATATCCTTGTCATCTTGGTGACAGTTTGTGAAAAACACGATCCACTTCATGAAGGTACTCACCAAGAATTGAGGATGAATTCAGTTTCAGCAATACTACTCTCCTTTGCTTGCTGACTTATCTCTCCATTCAGACCTACCTGCATATGCTAGCTCTTTATATGACAGATGCTTTATAAGGGGTTCTTGGTGTGCTACTTTTTCATCTGACCCACCAAGTGCAAAATGAAGCAAGTCGGTGAACAACATAGGGTCACAGAAGTAGAATCTTTGTACCTCCCATGCACATTGTGTTATTTGTGTACTATATCTATATTCCTCCATCCCACATAGTGTTGACCAGACAATGCATGGACATGTTTCCTGATGTCCTGTGTGTAATGTAGATATAAAAGTTAATCAGGTTCCCTTTTGTAATTCTGAGACTCATAAGTTCGAACCGCAGAGTTACAAAAAATAGTACAGAAATGAAGGAAAACTGCAAATGTCGAACATTGCTGTTCTTCATTAAGGTAGTGTTTTTTTTTTTTTTTTCAGGGCGCTTGCATCCAAAATGGCCATAGCACAGAGAAAATGGAATATATTGAGAAGCTGCAATTTTGGACTTAGTACGTCTAAGTCCACCTTTTTGCTCATCCAGTCTTGGTGTGCCAGGACCTGCACTGATAAGCCTTGGAATATCAAACAGTTACCGCTAAGGTCCTGGTTTGTCCATGTAATGTCCAATAGTGCGTCTCTTGTTGTTAGTACTATCCTCTATCCTTGTGACTCCTGTAAAGTAAATATTTAACTACTGGTTGCTCATATTATTCATAATTCCACCATCTAACCTTTATCAGATGATGTAGAAATGCTGGCTGTCTAGGGTGTCTCCCTTCCTAAGCATTATAGATTTAACATAATGATGCTCATATTCTATGATCACCTTACTCTATCCTGGACTCTTTGCATGATATAGCAAGAGTAAATACTAAATGTGTGAGTTATACTTGTATTACTATCTGCTATGTCAGGAAGGGGAAGCTGAATTGACAGAACTGAGAGCATATGTGAGCAAATCCTGGCATAGCCTATAACCTTCTCATACATTATCACTATTTTGTAATATCTAAAAGAATCAATCCCCTGACTATCAAATCTTCTTCAGAGGATAATTTTGATTTTGTTTCATGGTTTCAAGTACAATTTTCCTTTAAATTTAAGACTGAATTTTACAACTGTGTCTTTTTTTCTTTTATTTCTATATTATGCGAAAGCAGTTCATTGCTGTCTGTGTGAGGTACTTATTTCAAATTCCCCCCACTCCCAATGAAGGGAGTTTTGCCTTGCACACCGTTTGCTTAATGCACTCAACTTGGATGTTTCTGCACTTCAGGGAAGGGAGAATTTCTCCATATTTCTCCTTTAGTAAACTCACATGAAAACAGTGAAAAAAGTACAATTTTGCCTTTTATGACATTCATACCAGCTGTTGTTGCACCCATCATATACTACACTTCTGAATTTGCAGCCATGTGTTTAATGAATCAATGCAAATGAAACTAAGACATATTCACATGCATATTTTTTTGTGTGTATGTGTGTGTGTGTGTGTGTGTGTGTGTGTGTGTGTGTGTGTGTGTGTGTATATGAGGTGGCAAAATTTATGCCCTCAGGGGATGAAAGATACTTGGGAAAGACAAATATCTATGTGGCAATGGGCAAGCGAGGCACGATATTATGCCTAGCAATGACCAGCAGATGGGTTTGAAGTGTCACAAATATACTGCTGTTAGCATGTTTACACATTTGACTGTGGACAGGTATGGAAAATACAGATCAGTCCACAGTACCTAGCAAAAACTTTGCAGTAATCTTCCTTACAGTGCAAGACAGAAAGACAAAACTGTACATTATTAGAATGACATGTAAATGTGAAGGGAGGTCAGCTTAAGTGGACTGATGACGTGAAGCCAGCTGGTGAGGAAACTGGGAAGTAACTCAGATTTTAGAAGAGAATTAAAGACCAGAATGTGAATAGTAAAGGCATTAGCAATGGCCTTGGGCAAGGTATGTTACATATCTTTGTGGACTAACCAGCCACAGTCATACTTCTATGCAAGAAAAGTCATGGTGGGATCAAAAGGTACAGAGGTTGATGGGCAAAGCAGACAATCCCAAGAAGGAGGGATGGACAATAGGGTAAAGGAGAAGACATGGGCAGTAGGGTAAAGTAGGAGAGAAAGATAAGATTAAGGAAAAGGGAGGGGTTAATAGAATAAAGGTGAAGAGAAGGATAACAGGATATAGGAGGAGAGATGGACAATAGAATAAAAGAGGAGAGATTGACAATAGGATAAAAGAGGAGAGAGGAATAAGATGAAGGATAAGAGGAGATAATAGAATAAGGAGGAGAGAGGGGATAAAGGAGAAGAAAGAGATAACAGGATAAATGAGGAGGTAAGGATAACAGGATAAATGAGGAGGTAAGGATAACAGGATAAATGAGGACAGCAGAATAGCAGGATAAAGGATAAAACAGGGAAGACAGACGGATAATAGGATAAAAGATGAAAGAGGGAATAATAGGGTAAAATAGGAAAGAGTGAATGAGGGGGAGTTAATAGGATAAAGAAAGAGAAATAAATAACAGAATAAAAGAGGAGAGAGAAAAACAGGGATAATAGGGTAAGAGAGTAAAGGAGAGAGAAGGAATAATAGGATAATGAAATAAAAATCAAATAAAAGACTGAATCACAAAACCATGAAAAAAAAAAATTTATGCATTAGGGCAAGACCACTATACCATCTGCTGAGTTTTATATATATATATATATATATATATATATATATACACACACACACACACACACACACACACACACACACACACACACACACACACACACACACACACACACCAACTCCAAGACTGCATTACAGCAGAGATGGGTAAATGCCCACTCTGTGCTGTACCATAACTTTGCAGACACAGTGTCCTGCAAAGTAGTGAAAAAAGAACATTTGTTCTTCTGAACAATATATATATATATATATATATATATATATATATATATGGGTCCCGTTCATATAAACGAAATCCCATAGGGGGATGTGGAGGTGAAGCCCCCCACATGGGTGAGTTTTTCTTGCTTCCATTTCAATTTGTTTGTCGGGTTGGCCAATGGGTTTTATACCTTTAGTTAAACGTTGGTGTTCCAAGAGGTCAGCGTTTTGGACTTTTGGTATTCTCAGCTCGATTTTATGATAGTCAGGTAAGTGGGATTTTGTTTATATGAAGTAGACTCATATTTTGTTTTATATATATATATATATATATATATATATATATATATATATGTATGTGTCTTACCCTTAACTAATGACCTCAATACAGCCCACCCCTATCTTCCATGTTACAATACGCAGACTACTCTACACTTATATGTGATGCAACTTCCATGCAACAGCTTCAAGACTTAATCCAAAAGTCCTTCTCGGAAATTGAACTATGGCTAGCAAACTCCTGTTAACACTCTTGTACGCTTTGCCCATTCTTAGCAATCTTATAAAGACAGACTTAAAGAAACTAGACACTTGTTATAACAAAACACTGAAATTTGCCTCAGACTGTATACATCTGACACACCATTGCTACTTCTTAAAAAAAATTTCCTGGCTACAACTTCCACAACTTAGTCTACAATCAACTAAACATGGCTCATAAACTACTATATATCAGGGTGAAAAAACTCCACCTTTTCTAAACATTCTGCAGCCCTATACTAATAATTGCATGTTTCACTCAAAATATAAATCACTACTCCAAGTTACCAAATCCATAAACTCTGCTGGCAATTTCCTATATTCACACCAAGTAACAAAAACCTGGAATACACTATACTTATTAGAACCATTACCAACACAAATCAATTTAAAAAAGCACTCAAAAATTATTTATCCGGCACTTGGCTACTGCACCAGCCCAGGCTATGATTTTTCAACTTCAGCTGCCTCTCTCCTACTCATAAAACTACCCTCTAACTAATCACCCCTCCCCACAATCCATTTTCTACTCCCAGTTATAACCTAAACAAAGACAACCTACCAACTAACATCAACTGTCCCAAATAAATAATCATCCTCCTCTCTAACTTCCTCCTTCCAGTATTTCCAGGTGTAGCTTTCTGCATCAAGTGCAATTTCCCTTAAGAGCACACAGAGATCACAGTCAGTCTGTGGCTGGTTTCTCACTCTTTCTCCAGATCCCCAATAAGAATCTTCATTGGCACATCTACAGAGTTCAGACCTCAGCTGAATGACCAAGCCAAGACCTCAAGCACTCTCTATGTCTAACCAGTGCTTCGTGTCCCTGCCCAAGTAGCTGGTGCACACACTCTTTGAAGTTTGGTTTACACATACCTGGGAAAGACTGGGTCAGGTTTACTAGCTATGTCCCCTTCTACCCAGATTATAAGGTATTTTTTATTGTCACCAGCCACCTCTTTATCAACTTCTTTAAGGCCCTTAACAAATGATGTCCAGTCTTACTGTGTAATATTACTAACAATGCAAATGGTACTTTGACTACACAGTGCCACCAAATAAATATGCAAGTACTCTCAGAACTTAAATATGTCTAGACAGACCAGCCACAATGAAAGGTTTAAATATATTTAATAAATAATAAAAGGACAAGACAATACTACACACACACACACATATATATATATATATATATATATATATATATACACACACACACACACACACACACACACACACACACACATATACATACATATATATAATAACAGAGTTCAAAATCACGGGAAATATTTAAAACAACATTGCAGGACAGTCTCAAATAAATAAAAAAAAATCTAAATTAAGCTTTGCTATATTCCTGACTATATCTGAAAAGAATTATACTGTACTGTTCCTTAGACTGACTTTCTTAATTTGAGCAAGCAAGGCAGATGTGGTGAACAGATCCTCTAGCTGATGTTGTCAGGTCAAAGACAGAATACAGAATGCTGAGTATCTCAGCCAGTTCTTAAATTAATATCTCAAATATTACTGCTGGGATAGCTTGCAGAATCACAGTTTCTTGTCATCTGACTCTATCCCAGGTAAAACCCCCACTGCTTTAAGCTAGCAGTATTTAGCATCCACCTGTGAAAATACATACACAAGGGCTTTTCTTCAGATCTTTGCAGATTTTGGAAGTCATAAAACAATATCACACTTCCAAGACAATACAGAAAACTTCTCTAGTACAGACATAATGCCTTCTGCTGCACTGAAATTGAAAGAGAACATATTTGTATTGTGTGGCCAATAAAGTAATTTAATTTCAGTTATTTTTCTGAGGTTAACCTCCTGTGTTCCAGTGTCCACTGTTAAAATATATACATCTAAACAGTTATAACAGAGCAGGTATATTTCTGTTCTAGTCCAGCAGGGCATGCTGTGGTTACATTTTAAGTACTTTGCAAAAACTTTTACTACACACTTCTGTACCAACAGTTTGGTAGACACATGACCACATGACATGCAGTTTTAATACATTTGTAACACAAGTATCTTATATGAATGATGTTGATATTCACAAATGACATATAATTATTTACCAAATTCCATATAGCTGTGCTGACAGCATCTCCCTTTGTCACACTTCTTCTCCCCTCAAAGACTGAAGCTAGTGTTTCAAGTGACCCTTGAGAAACATTGCTTGAAACGGATAAACCTACCTGGGAATACTGTACCCCACTTCCTGTCTTGAGAGCCCATCTGCATTGGCATTGCTAACCCCACTGTGGTGCTGCACTGTCATATTATATACCTGCAACCCTAGGCTCCACCTTTGTAACTTGGAATTTTCCTGGCTGGCTCTCAGTAGCCATAAAGCCCCCTCAGACTCCTCCTACCTTGTACTGCAAATACTTAGTACCAGGGCTTCCTATAATGGTAAGGTTTTGTCATGTTAACATGGTACAGTTTGTGTTCCTGCCTCCAAGTTAGCAGTTCTACCATGTAGTTAACATCACTAAACTTCCTTACCACTTTGAAGGATCCCTCCCAAGTTGCCTGTATCTTGTTGTCTGACAGGAATGAGAACCATAACCTGCTGCCCCACAGCATACTCTCTAGCTTGAGCATTCCTGTCATACCATATCTTTTTCTGCTGTTAGGCTTCTGCAAGGTACTCCTGGGCCAAGCTCATGAGTTCACAGAGCCTTGTACTAAGGTTTAGGACATATGCCACAACAGACTACTTGTGGGATTCACACTCACCCTCCCACTCATCATAAATCAAACCTAGAGGTCCCCTCACCTTATGCCCATACAGCAACTCAAAGGGTGAAAAACCTGTGGATTCCTGGGGCACATCTATGTAAGCAAACAGATGGGACAAATATTTGTCCCACTCCCTCTTAAACTGGTCTGCAAATGTCTATAGCATGGTCTTTGGTGTAGAGTTTAACCTCTCCACAAAACCATTAGTCTGGGTATGGTAGGGGGTGGTCTTTAGATGCTTCACCCCACAATGCTTCCACAGACAAGCCAGCAGGTCTGGCATGAAACTGGCACCTCTGTCAGTTAGTATTTCTTTTGGGAAACCTACCCTGCTGAACATCTCTAACAAAGCATTTGTCACCTTCTCTGTCTCAAGAAAGGACTGAGCCACCGCCTCAGGGTATCTGGTAGCATAATCTACTATGACAAGCATATATTTCTTCCCTGTGGAACTTGGGGTACTCAGAGGTCCCACAACATCCATGGCTACCCTCTGAAACAGCACCTCAATCACAGGCAAAGGCATCAAAGGAGCGTTGACCTTATCTCCTGCCTTACCTACCTTTTAGTACTGCTCACAGGTCCTGCAGTACCCTGTTACATCCCTAGAAATCCCAGGCCAATAAACGTTCTGCATAATGCAGCTCTTTGTTTGCATTATGCCCATATGACCTGCAAAGGGAACATTGTGGGCTATGGCTAGAAGTGCCAGATGGTAAGCTCTGGGCACTACCAACTGCTGTATTCTCTCACCCTCTAGTGCTCCCTCAGGTGTCCACTCTCTATACAGTAACCCATTGTCCCAGTGTACAGATTCCCCCTTTCCTTGAGAATCAGGCATCTCCCTGGCTACCTCCCTCAAGCCTTGTAATGTAGTGTCTGAGAGCTGAGCCTGTCTCAACTCTCTCTTGGTAACCCTTCCCAGCTCCCCTTCCACAGGAAGTCTGCTATCCTCTGACAGCAGTACCACTACTCACCTCTGCCCTTGCAGTCACTCTGTCCAAGGGAACATCAGTACCAACAAGCAGTTGTGGCTCACCTTCATTCTCACTGCTACAAGGCAGCTCCTTCCCTGAAGAAGCCACCTCACCAGTCCTGGTTTCAAGTGTGCATTCTGTCTGAGTCCCCCCCAAGCTACCAGACCCACATGCTTGTATCCAAGCCTGAATGCGTGTAACTGCATGTACACAAATTACTGCATTATCAAAATCATTCCCTATCAGGACATCTGCAGCAATATCCTCAAACACACTTCCTTCCTTTTCCACCCTCCCAGTTAAGGTGAACCCTAGCTGTAGGTATTTGGAATGGGGTCCCTTCTCATGCTCTGACTGGGGTAGACTGCTCAAGCAAGTAATGCTCCTCTTTAACCATTGCAGGCTTCACAATGGTTAGGTCAGAGGCTGTGAATCCCTTAGCAGTGGCCTGTTTCCCATCTGCTAAGATAGGATATAAACTCTTGTGGTAATTTGATACATTTGTTGTCTTGAGACAACTTACTGCTGGTTTTCTGTCATTTCCTTTTACTGGCTCTCCCACCTTTTGTTCCCCACCTTGCCTCTGTGGACATCTATATGCTACATGGCCCCACTGGTTGCATTTAAAACATTTAACCCTTGGTTCTGGCTGTGTATCTGAACTAGTGGCTTCCCCTGTTACTGGTGGACTCTGTTGGGGCAGTTTAGGCTGCCCACCATGGGTTCCCTTATATCTATGTGCAAGCACTGGGTATCCCCTTCTTGTGCAGTGATGCCCTGCTTGCTAGGTATAGGTCTCTCTTTTCCCCCAACTCATCTGCTGTGTTACATTCTCTATCGACTAACCAGATTCTCATGTCCTCAGCAAAGTGCTAAGGGCTTGTTCCCTCACCAAAAGGTCTGCCAAGCCCTTCAAAAATGGTGACCTGACACCCACTCACCCATCTATGAAAATAAGTGCTTAACTCAGCAATATATTCATACACACTTTCATCTGCCTTACATCTATGCTCACAAAACCTTTTTGGTACCTGTGACTCTAATCCCATGAGTTCTGACAGATAATCTTTTAGCTAACCACCTCTTAACATAAGGATTTATATTCAGATTTGCAAATCTGTCAATAATCCCAACATAGGGAATAATGGCAAATGCCTTGGCCAAGTCAAAATATGCTGTACGTACTGTGTAGCTGCATTGTGCTGCTTTGATTACTTTTCCAAAGAAGTAATGGACTTAAAAAGGCATGACCTTCCTTTGACAAAGCTAAATTGATGAGGGTACAGGGTTAAAAGATTTTCAATCTCTAGCTTAAGGAGTTCTGAAATAATACACTCTATAGTTCTGCATACAACAATTAGACCGATAACTGTATGATTACCTGGGTCAATGGGCCACTCTTGTGTAAATGCATTAAAATGGTTGCTTTCCAGGCTTTGGGAATGTGACAAGTGGGGAGGCTTAAATTAAAGAAGTAGGGGTTCAGACGGGCCATATTTGGCAATGATAATCAGGCAGCCTAGTATATTATCAGGACCCCTGGATGAGGTGTTATTAGTTTTTGAGAGGGTTAACAGAACTTGTTCCAAAATAATTAAAGGGAATGGCTGGGATTGTGGAACCTATGGAATAGCTTTAACTATGGGTGGAGCAATATTTGTACTAAATGTGTCAGTTAGGATATTAACAACTTCCTTTGGGCCAGTGAGTACAGTAATTTTGTGGATTACCTCCAAACACTACTCATGCTTAGAATGGGTGTGCCTTCGTTGAAGGTTGGGCGTCGAGCTGGCACCTCGGCATCCGTATAAAATCTACTGTCAATCATTAGCGGAACAGAGTTCCGCTGTGGCGACCCCTAACCGGGAAAAGCCAAAAGAAAAACAAACCTCCAAACACTACTGTTATTAGTTCCTTATTTCCTGACATAGTTAAAGAAACATTTGTGATTATTTGGTTGGAAATATATGTTGAGTTAACTGTTCATTACTGTGCTAGTTTGCAAGAGAGAGAGTGAGAGACTTTTGAAAGCTGAGCTAGAGGCATTGAGCGAGTTAATTATTTCAAATGAAGAGTTTGTCAGTCATGTAACAATAACATTCTCTCAAGGGTTGCTATGGAGAGGCTTAATGAGAAGGAGCTTAGCTTGGAACCCAGGGGAACAAGTCTTTAGAGTAAAACAAACACTCTGAATGTGTGCCATTTATTAAAACTTGACTAGGATTGGCCAGACTATCCAAGTTAGTTCATAAACACTCTATTATCAGGACAAAATTCTAGGGGCCTAAGTTCAGTAATAAGAAAGGAATGAGGAACAGAGTCAAAAGTTTAACCTGGGAGAATAGGTTAGCTACTGTGGCAGTATTCTAACTCTGTGCAACTATAGATCTGATTATTGGGGGGGGGGGGTAGGGGAACATAAGTATTGTAGCCTTTCATTCTCAAGTACTGCGCTAAATTATAAAATTATATTTTTTCTCATAATCTTACAATAATGTTTTAGCAGGTACTGAAGAAAATTCATAGTAAAGCCTCACTTTTTATAAGAAAACGTCTAAGCAAACAAGTATATTATTCAAGGTTATGATACTATAAACCACTTTCTACTGATGATTTTGTTTCTTTTCAGCACTTATTTACATACTTTTATATGTTTGCATTTGTTAACTGTGTAGACCTGTGATGCACAATGTACGGTTTCATCAGAGAGCAGGGTATAGAAAAAAACAAATACACATTAGAAAGTGTTAATGTCATATATTAAGCTCCATAAATTACTGCTGTCTAACAGAAGTGTAAAATAAGTTAGACAATGGAAATGAACAAGTAACCAAATAGCAATATCCTGCAGATATAATTTAAGAAACATGAGCTAAGGACAGATGAATGCCACAAATATAAGTGATTGATGCGTTGTGACATTTATATATTTGCTCTGAGCATTTATTTTAGATATTGGTATTGATTATAGGAGAAGGGAGATACATTGTCCAGAGGTCTAATATGAAAGATGGAGCTCCAGACAACTGGATCCATAACAAAGAAAACTTTTTTTTTTTTTTACTGCTGTTTAATTTATGGGATGGAAATGGAAGGTAAAAATGTGATGTGAGGTTGATCATAGAAACATAATTCACTAACTGAGAAATAAGGTAGAAGAAAATTAAAGTAACTGCCAAGATTTAGAATATTTTTATATGCATTACACAGTCTGGTTTCTTCAGTCATAGACATGGATTCAGCTGACTAAAGCTAAACTTTGAGGTTTAGAATCAGGGAAGAGAAACATAGAAAGATATAACTATTCACAGTACTTCAATTCAGAATTTTTAGTCGTAAAGGTATTGTGTTGTCCATTGACAATGTACAATAGATAGATGGGATGATTTCTATCTCACCCAGAAAATGTCTGGCATCAAGGGGAAAAGGTGTCACAGTAAACAAGCACTGCTAAATCTGTCAATATAGTACCTGAGGGGGAGATGAGGATCCAGACAATTCCACTTTTAGTGGAGACAAAGTTAAAACTGGTATAGGTACAAAACAATGGTGCATACAGGTATATATATATATATATATATACACACATATACACATATATATATATATATATATATATATATATATATATATATGGGATCCGGACACATGCTTGACTAGCATATGTCCGAATCACAAAACATCAAACACACATACACGAAAGCGCTTAACATCGTCAAGAGCTTCTGTGTATGTGTGCCTGTTTCATAGATCGGACTACAGTGCGGGTAAGGGAAAATTCCCTTTTCCCCACTGTAGTGTGATCTCGGAGTGAGAATAATAAAATGGGGGGGTGCAGGGGGGCAGAAACATAGATTTTTTTTTGAACTACACATACACGGAAGCGCTTTTCAATGTTAAGCGCTTTCGTGTATGTGTGTTCGATATTTTGTGATTCGGACATATGCTAGTCAAGCATGTGTCCTAGACCTATATACCTATATATATATATATATATATATATATATATATATATATATATATATAGATCTAGGAATAATGCTCAAAGACATGTTTCCATGAATCGGAAACAGCCTAGCACATTTTTTAACAAAAAAGCACTTTCGTGAAGCTCAATTAAAAAACTCCTAACATGAAGAAAAAAAAAAACAGTAATCATGTTTACACACGGGTCAAGCCCCCCCTGCAACCCCACACTCCCCCTAGTTTTATATTCTCACTCCGAGATTGCACTACAGTGGGGAAAAGGAAATATTCCATTATTCCCACTGTGCCATGATCTCAGCAACAGACATTTCCTCGTTTTTTTTTGTTTCTTTTTTAGTACAGTTTCGCTAAAGTGTTTTTTGTGGTGAAAAATCAAAGATAAAATAATTTTTGTACAAAGGAAAAATAGTTTACTAAGTTAGAAACTGTATGATTCCATTAAGTTATATGGGAGGGTGGAATATGAGTAACAAGTCATTTATCAAATGATCCATTATCAAGATGATACTAAGACGTAGAGATAACGTAATACCTTTTATTGGAGCAAAATAGTTCCATAATGCAGACCACTCAAGCTTTTGGAATACAAAAGCACTCCATCCAAAGCTAATAAGTTATCAATGTGGCTACAATATTTAAATACCCACTTTTGCTCAGGGAAGGAGTAAAGAATACTCTATTACTCTTGTATTTATAAAACATGGCTTTTAAATGTTAACATTCTGAAGCTCAGATACTTAGCTAAATGATGAACACATGCCCAAATTTACTGAGTCAGCTGTGTGTATCTGCATGCAAATCTAGATGACAAAACTGACAATATGCCATTAACACAGATAAAGTCATTCTGAAATGGTACATTTGAAATGGTATCAATTCTAGATAAAGCATTTTGAACCATCAGATTTAAAAATTATCTAAAACAAGTATGTCATATGTATTACATAGTAAGAAGTTCAAAATTAGATTTTCCCCAATGGTTATAACTGATCTTTCAAAAAATATGCATTTGATTTTATTTTCCCACAAAGTCTCAGGCTGTATGATTTAAACTCTTGATCTAGCCTACTCCTGTTTTCCCTTCTGTATCATTATGAAAGACTTTATTTTTGTTAGGTCATTAAACTCTACCGTTTAGCATTTTAGGCATCACCTGCATAAACGAAACATAACTCTGCATATAATGCACGCACACACATACATTTCATACATACACACACACATATATATATATATATATATATCCATATATATATATATATATACAACACACACAAGATTGTCAATAGTTACTCATAAGTTTTGTACTAAGCTATATACCCTTTTTTTAGCTTTTTTAAAGCTAGCCATCTTTCCCTTACTTAGAGCAACCTTGCTCCTTTGTGTTTTGTAAGGCAAACACCTTAAGGCAAACACACCGACCCCCCACCCCAAATATATATATATACCAACACTAAACACATCAAACCCAAAACCCTCAGACAGTAGAACCTCAGTCTAACCACCTACTCTACCTCTACTACCTACCTTTACCTCATACTACCCAAGCAGTTCACAGAGGTAATCCAATGTTAAAAAAAAACAAAAAAAAAAAACAAAACATAACTCTATTCAGAAATAAGTGCAGAAAATGTATTAAGTCTGATAAAAAATGGACCCTAAAACCTGTGGGCTGTTTTGCCAAAAAAATGTTTATCTCTCTCCTCATCAATTCTACTCCTGAACCTGTCTCTCCCCTTGGGAGCATTAAGCATAAACACATACATTACATTTATATGGCATTTTATGGAAAATAAAAAAAAACCTGTACCTAACTAAAAATCAAATTCATGGGTCATAACCTCAAGCAATCATATCAGTCTCTCTCATTTCACATCTGGCCACTCTCAAACACAAAATTGGCCAAAATTCTATTGCAAAATAAACCTCTCTATCTCTTTCTAAACCTATGCAATCTAGAAAAACTTCGTTATCACTTTCACTCACATACACGAGAACACAAACACTGCAGTGATTTTCCATCACTAGAAGAAGAAAAACTAAGGTGGGTGGACAAACACTCATCACCACAAGGAAACTAATGGCTGCAAAAATTCTCGTGGACAATCTCTTAAAGTAAAAATCTGATGACTTCTCATCACTTCTGCAAAAAATTTAGTCTGAACAAAAATTTTCTCTGAAAAGAACTCTAAAAAAAATAAAATTAACTCTAACTAGAAATAATAAATCGCCAAAGCAACTACAAGTCAGCAGCAATCAGCAAAAGTCACAATTCAGTGTAGGGGCATTGTGTATATGTGTGTGTGTACTGTGGGGGGGGCTGCTGCCTTGTGTGCATAGAATAGGGTGCAATTGCATGTGCATAATTGGGTGCCTGTGGAGATAATTGTCTAGTTGTATGGATGCAGGAGGAGGTGTGTGTGTGTGTGTGTAGTGTGTGTTGGGGTGTGTGTGTTGTGTGTGTGAGTGTGTCAAGTGTGTGTGTGTGTGTGTGTGTGTGTGTGTGTGTGTGTGTGGTGTGTGTGTGTGTGTGTGTGAAAAAATGACCAAAAGGAATTGACCATCTTGCCTTAAGCTACTTGCAGTAGTGTACTTAGGCCTATGCAGTAGTGCTCCTCTCACATTCTCAGCAGTGTGTCTTGTGTGTGGAGACGCACGGTGTTCATTCATTGTGTGTTGTGTGTCAGGGTGGGCTGGTGTACAGGCTGTCAAAAAATCCAATCATTAATCATTAGCGGACCACTGGGACTTAGTTCCCGAAAGCAAAAAAATACAACAAAACACACAACAGCAAAGCATATACATATTTTTTTTTTGTGTGTGTGTGTGTGTGTGTGTGTGTGTGTGTGTGTGTGTGTGTGTGTGTGTGTGTGTGTGTGTGTGTGAGTGTGTTAACACCACTAACGTTGAAATCTTATTGATCTGACAACTCAGCTATGTAGACATTATGACTGAATGTGTGTGTGTGTGTGTGTGTGTGTGTGTGTGTGTGTGTGTGTGTGTGTGTGTGTATGTGTATGTAGGGTGCCTGCCATGTTTCCCAATGCCCTCACTCAAGACTTTTGGACAAAGACAAAAACAATGGGGAGCTAGACAGTTGAAACCAATGATGATTTTTAAATATTACTCTGCTTCACTTAAAATAAATTAAAAGAACATGGTTTGCATCAACATGAATTTTCTAAACATTACTGATGTTCTGTATGCCTCAGTGAATGAAGAGATAATTTAACATTTTATTAAGGATGTGGCAGATACATGAAGCAACCTCAGGGAGGCTCAACAGATGTCTTGACAACTGAAAGATATATGCAGCCTGTTTCAACATCACACACGGGTTGCCCATGGACATGACTGCCACTAGTAACGTCATACTGTGGATAAAACCAAATTGCTTATTTCTGTGATTGTGTAAATTGACCACAAACTCATCTTTTTGAATCCCAGCCAAAGACACACAACTCTGGAATTATCTTGTCTGACCTTAAGAAAACTTACAGCTCAGAAGACTTTCAAATCTGAACTGAAGCACTTCATTTTCTGCAACTATCAATGCATATGTCCATAACACGTTACTACCCTCCTCCTCTCTTTACTATTAAACACTAACTCAAGTGCCCAATGCTTTGTGTACTTAACCCATCAGTTCCTGCTGTACATGCTGACTGACTGCCTTCCCCTATACAACCTATTAACTTACCACTGTGTGTGATTAAAATCTTGTTGACAACTCAGCTATGTAGACATTATGTTATATTAAAATCCTGCAACATATACTCTTCAAAATGAAACATGTAATGTACAGACAGTTCTGTGAAAAAACTTAAGCTATTTCAATGTAAAACATCTATTATTACAAATCTTATTTTCAATATAAACAACCTTCTGAACAGAACCATGTAGCATCTATGTAAAAACTAAATGTGCATTAACTATCACTTTGTTTATTTATTTCCTACTGTTTCTTTATGGGGTAAGCGTGCAGGTTTACTGACCTTTTTTGGTCACAACTCCACCTCTGAAAGTATAAAATACATAGGGATCATCCTAATTGTAGGGTTACGACCTGTCCCTATTTGGTCAATTGTGTCCTGTGGGGGGGGGGCTAAAAATGGGAAATGCCTTGAGATTTTAGGACCAAACATATTTCAGAAAATGTATTTAATAGTTGCATAAAACAGGTATTCTGCATCTGAAACACCTAAATGTTATATGAAATAGAAAACAACTCAAATGCTATAAGGATTTTCTTTTGGCAAAAGGTGAAATTGTGTCCTTTACACTGGCAGTGAGTATCTTTTGTCCAGCAAAATCTTAACTCTCTGCAAAAATGTCAGAAGTTAGGCATTTAAAAAGGTGGCAATCCTAGATAATAAACAATATCATATCATATCATATCTAAATAAGCTAATGGAAAAATTCAATACATAATGAAAAAAATTCAGTGCAGATAAGAAGATGGAGTCTGAGTGCATTGAAAGAAACAAAGGAAAAATGCAACAACACAAACATATACTTCTATATACATATGACATATACAGATATAAAAGTGTAATGTGTATAACACTAAGCCACCTGTGAAAAAAAGTTGTACAAATATACACACAATGTTGTTTGTAATTTGTGTAATACCGTTTACATTGTTAGTCTATAATTGTATTAGTGCTTTCAACCCTGAAGATGGATTCATCCCCAGTCAGACTATCCCAGTTAAACAATGCAAATAAAATAAATACTAAGTTATCCTTGCAACAGCTCAACACAGTCCTTGAGGTGGCTTTGGATTACTGCAACTAATTATGCACACTTCATTTATGCCCTTGTACTCTGTGAAAATACTACAAGATGCTAAAACTTTCACAAGCTAAATAACTTAAATATTAGCAAATTACCCTCATGATCTATGTTACTATATGAAAAAAGTTTATACTTCTGATTTTCATAAGCCAATAATTTTTAATTGGATTTATATGGTCTACTGAATAAGTCAATAGTGTGCACACTGCTTTCCTTTCAGTGACTTTGAATCCCTAGTGTATTACTTTTCTTGATAAAACATTACACTCTGCACCACAGTCTAGTTTCAATTCCACTTCTCATTTATTAATTCTGAACTTTTCTCACAAACAGTCTGGTATTCATACTTGCCGGTATTCTTGTAGCATCACCTCTTTATTCTGTACCTTCATATTATCATCTCTTTCCATTGTAATAACTCACTGAGCTATTGCTTTGTGATAATCTTAAGAATCCTAGTCTTACAGTCCCATGGTAGTTTTTAGGCCTTGTATGTTGTATACAAATAGCCCAGAAATGGACCAAACAAGGATATGTTGGGTCATTTGCATGTCCCCCCCCTATCTGTGAGTGACAGGGGTACAAAACCAGAGGTTAATTTGCAGTTACCCATCCAATAATCTAAATTAAATTTTAAAAAGGCTAAGATATACTTTGCTTTATATTGAGTGGAAAATGTTTCAACAGAAACAGTATTTTCTGTAATATAGACCTATCCCTCTGTGTTCAACTTATTTTGCAAATTTTGCAAAGATATTAAAATACATGAGGAGGTGTTTATGATATCACTGGACTTACAAATGTGTAACAGGTCTGTCAGAACAATGCCTGTTGAAGCTCCATATGCAAGGAAGAGGGTGCATCTCAGTAGCCTGTATGATGCTGAGAAGAGGGACAAGGCTTTGAGATGGTCTGCATAGTTTTTATAATTTAGACCCTTGACTTTTTTTTTTTTTTTTTTTTTTGTGAGAAAGTGTTGTGGTCATTCTATGATTTTTTTTTTGTTTTTGTTAGTGAAAAAAGTACTGTCATTCCACTTTTGACAAGTGTTTGGACAAGTACAATGAAATGATTACTTCTCTGGCTCTGGACACAATATCTTTAGATATAAGCTGTGCAATGAAAAAGGACCATCTTACAATAGTGGATATTAGCTGATCAAAAGAGAGTTAATTGACAACTTAGGTTTCTACATCCCTAAAAATGGGATCAATTTTCAGGAGTGTGTTGTCAACAGGATAGTTACAAAAGGAGTAATGCTTGTCAAAGGATACAATTGTATACGTCTTGGCATTTAATTTTAGTTCATGGTTTTGACACCACCAATTTGTTTGGAACAGGTCATCTTGGAGAATCTGGATGCCTGCTGGGGAGTTCATGATGGCAACAAGTTTGCAGTCATCTCCAAACTTGATCAGCCACAAACCCTTAACATTAACTTTGTGCTCTGAAAAGTAAATGCCAAAAAGGAGTAGCACAAGAACTGAATCCTGTGGTACACCACTACTGTCATGTTTTTTTAAAGGAGGTACAGCTACCCAACCTAACTTCTTAGATTTTTTTTGTGAGCCGATCTTCTATCCAAAGAGTTACACTGGGATTGCCTTTAGCTGAGTAAGCTTACCTATGATACCAGTGTGTGGAATGATGTTATACATCTTAGCAAGGCCTAGATGAGCAGTATGCACTGGGTTGCTCTCTTTTCAAATAATTGAACCACATTATGTAGGCAGTTGGGTTGAGACTCTGTAGGTTTCAAATATCATTTCATTTTTTGTCTCAGTAATACAAATAATATTCTATAAAGTCTTATTTTTTTCTTTTACACATTTTTGCAAAATGATTCTTCCACATCTTCTGCAGGACTACTTATACATTTCTTCCCTTCATGCCAGCTGGCTCACAGGACCCAGGAAGTTAGAACTGGGGAGTCTATCTCTACAAAGAGTCCGGCCAAAAGCAGAGTCCCTTGGGGATTGGTCATAAAACCACTCCTTTTTGGCATTTACTTCTCCAAACTTCTAAAAGAAGATGTGGTCAAATCATTTTGCTACAGTCATCCCTCTCCACAAAGGAGGAGTGACTACAGAACTTGGGAACTATCACCCCATTACCCTGACAAGTCTGATATGCAAAGCTATGGAACATATCATCATGGAACTAATAAAAAGGTTATAGGGCCTTTACAAACTCTGGATCCCACACAGTTTGGTTTTGTGAAGGGTAGATCATGCCTGATCAACCTGGTCGACTTCTTTGACTCAGTCACTAGAGCTGTGGATGAAGGCAAGGTGGCTCATACAGCCTACCTTGATCTGGCCAAGGCCTTTGATACTATTCCCCACTCAGGAATCATAGAAAAACTCACTAAGCTAGTCATCAATCCCTATATCAGTAGGTGGGTTGCAAACTGGCTGACAGAACCCACAGTGTCAAAGTAGCTGACTCCAAGTGGGACTGCTGACAAGTCATGAGTGGAGTTCCCCAGGGTTCGGTCCTTGGTCCCGCCCTGTTTGGTATCTACTTCTCTGAAGTCCAGGCCAACAGGAAGGGGACTCTGGCTGACAAAGCTCACAGATGATTGCAACTTGGGAGCTGTTATTAAATCTCCAAGTGATGTTGACACTCTACAGAAAGGCCTCACTGAGAGTGGTGTCAGAACCATGGCCTTAAACTCAATGCCAAAAACTGTGTCATCATCCCCTTTGGGAAAAACCCGGTTCCCATGAATTACCACATTGATGGTAGTCCACTGAACACAGAAGATGTTATAAGAGATCTGGGAACACAGGTTGACAGCAACCTGTCTTTTGACCACCACATTGCCACTGTGGTCAGAAAGTCCTTCTATGTGGCAATTCTCATTACTAAGGGTTTTGCATCCAGGAAGAAAGAGATCATTGTTTCCCTCTACTCTTCCCTCATTAGGCCAATCATCGAGTACAATGCCCCATTTGGCATGTACCTCACTAGACACCTGTAACAACTGGAGAGGCCACAAAAGTACCTCACTAAGAGGATTCTAGGCCTTAAACACTTGTCCTATATGGACAGACTCAAAAACCTCCAACTATTCTCTGTCTCATATCACCTACTTAAGAGGTGATCTCTGCTTGACTTACACAGCCATGCCTGACTCAGCTCTGTTAGAAATGCTACATCTAAAGAAATTCCAATCCCTCCACACCACACATGCCAAAGACCTCAATTTCATTAACACAATCAACAGAACATGCTGGGGGGATAGGTTCATAACCCAGAGACTGCCCATGCTATGGAATAGACTTCCCATACATGTCAAACAGAGCACCTCCCTGGCCCTCTTCAAGAGAAATCTTGATGAGTGGCTGGGAAAATAGAAAAGTCACTCCAGGGATCACTCCCGTGGCTCTACTCGACAGAGACACTGGGACCTAAGGCCGGGTGACACGATGCCAGGGTAATCCTATGGGCTAGGCTTGTAAAGGCTCCAAGGCCATTAGCCTAGTACACACCTATGAACCTAAAGTCAAGACTAATTTCAAGGACTTCTGGCTGACCAAATTTGCAGACAACTGCAAATTATCAGCAGGCATAGAATCCCCCACTGACACTAATGTTCTCCAAGGAGAGCAAAAATAGACAAATAACTTGTGTTAGAGTCATGGACTAAAACAAAATGCCAAGAAATGCATATTAGTATTCTTCAGGAAGAAATCTACACCATGTAACTATCACATTGACAGCATACCCCTAAGACTCAACCCAGTAGTCAGGGACTTTGGGACACACAGAGATAATAATCTAGCCTTTGACCATCACATGTCTACAGTACTGAGGAAATCATTCTATGTTGTGCAACCTATAAACAAAGGTATGGTCACTGTTCCACTGTATTCAGCATTCATCAGACATATCAATGAGTGCAATGCTCCCTTTGGTATGCACCTAACCAGATGCATCCAACAACTGGAACATCCACAGGTGTTCATCACTAAAAGAATACAGGGTTTAAAAGTAACGTGTGCCGTGCAAACTGCCTCAATACCCTATCTCTATATTCTGTATCCTACAGGTTTTTTAGTAGAGTTCTATGCCTGGCATACAAGGCATGGTCAGACCCTACCCTGATGGATCTCCGCATAGCCACAAAGCAAACACCAGAATTACTAATTGTAAATACTTAAGCCTTTTCTGTAATATAAATAGGACTTGCTGGAGAGACAGGAATGCATCTCAGTGATTACCCAATCACTGGAACAGGCTCCCCATCTATGTGAAGCAGAGTTCTTCCCTAAACCAATTCAAGTGTAACGTGGACAAGTGGATGGGGAAGAGGAAATGTATCCCTGGTTTGGCTCCTATGTCTCTAATGGATGCAGGCAGCCACTAAATGATTCATCTACCAGGCCCCTGCTTGTAATTGCTTTGTCTCCTAAGCCCCTGTTTACACTTATCAAGGGTACAAGAACTTGTCAGAGATTTGGGATGCATAGCTAGACTTAAAAAGGCCTCTGTGGTCATTGGTCTTGTACACACCTACAAACCTATTTTATAGTCCCACCTAGTAATCAGACCTTGAATTTCAGCTGTATTATACTTCCTACACACTTCAGTCCCATTTTTCTCTTTGTCATTAATGTTATTGCAGATTTTCACTTTAGCATAACTTTTTTTTAACTTTATTATTTGGTTCAGCTTTTACCTTATATCTTTCTAAATCCTCTGCTAATACCTTTAAGGGAAATCTTGGCAAATGGTAACACTGGGAATGCTGTTGTCCTGGTCACAATTCACTAAAATAAGCTATTCTAATGCTTTTAAATATATATCAGCTGAACTGTGAGAGCTCGTGTGAGCGGTTTTATTTCTTCACTCTAACTTGAATTTTCTCTTTTTCCCATGGTTGTACAAGTGTAGAGTTAACATATACAAGTAAGGCAGTACAGGGTTGCTGAAGGGGCTGTGTTAGTAATGTCACCTACAATCTTAGCAGGTGTATTTTTCAACAAATTTGCCTCATCCATTTTGGTGCAAGGGGTTCATGGTCTCTGAATTCATATTGGTTCCACTTTAGCTACACATTTGTTACTTTACTAACTTTGAATATATCCAAAGGTATAGGTACATCAATTCTGCTTTCCTTAAAACTCGGCCCTTGTCTTTTCTTCTACCATAGACCCTTCCTGTCTGTTATCAATGAATCATGTAAGTTTCCAGATCTGTAATCTTTGGCTCTATTCTCTTAGCTCAGCAACATGATCATATATAGCATTAGGTGAGTCTACATTCCTTGTAATAAAAAAAATATATATATTCATTATTTGGAAATATTTTCTTGGCTCACAATAATTCCTGAATTTTCTACATTATTGCTGCTGTTTTGTCTTTTCCACTTCCTGAAAGTAAATGCATTTAAATACCTCAAAGACTACTCCTTTGACATCCAGAAATAATGCCTTTTCAGGCATCTGCAAATATCCCATATTAAAGATGGTTCCCTGTGGTGTAGGTTTTTATCTGGGGAAGGTATTTCTTGCTAAACTGCTTCACTGAATGTGCTCCAGAATCATCTATACCCTCAAGGTTACTGAGTCTTGTGACCATTAAGCTGTGCTAGTTCCCACCCTATATAGGAGCTTCCCTCTGAAGGAAGCCTGGGCCACTTAAGTCTGGTGTGAATTTATGAACACCCATAATCACCCATGTCCCATTTGATGGAAAGTACAGTTATGTAAGTAAACTTACCATAATAGCAGATGTTTGAATGATCACTGCTGTCTAAGCTATCAGGTTAATGATGTAATGAATGGCCAGTTTCCAAAACTTCAGGGCACCTTCCAAGTGCCAAAACTATTATACATCCCAAGATGAACTGACAAAGTCAGATCTGATCATTATGCCCTTCAGAGCTTTCTTGCCAACAGACCGAGGGAGGCTAAAGCCCTAAGAAGGATAATGCTAGGAAAATAAAAACGTCCACACCATGTCATAAGAAAAAATCCAAGCATAAGCAGAATAGAGGGAGGGAACGACCAGTGCAGCAGTGATCATTCTAACATCTACAGTTATGTAGCCAGTAGACTATATTGGCTGATTACTATAGCTTAAAAAAAACTGAGAGGAGGGAAGGATAAAAACCCAGGAGCCCCTGGAGAATAGTCTTAGCAAAGCCTGTCCTAGACCTGGAGAAGGAATCTAGATTTAGTGCACTGTAAAAGTTACAAGTTGCTGTTTCTAGAATACTTAGAATCCAATCCTTTCAAAAAAGCAACAGACAAAGCAAAGACCCTGGTAGAAAGATCCTTGGACCTGCGTGGAATAGTTTTGTTGTTGTGGGTTTAATAAAAAGCAGTAGTATGAGGTAACCATTTGGAAATAGTCTGTGTTGACACCAATCATCCTTTTTTTTAACCATCACAAGAAATGAACAACCGATCTAAAGGTCTGAATGATTTTGTTCACTCAAGATAGTACAGGAGTTATCTGTGGATGTCCAATGTATGGAGTACCTTTTTTTGCTCTGTTTAGGTTCTGTAAATGTATAGCTTGGCTTAAGTTCAGATACAACTTTAGGCATAAATAAAGGATAAGTTTTTAAAAGACCCTATATTTGTGGAAAATTAGATAAGGTTGGCAAAACATAAGAACTTGCAACTCAGATATGCTAGCAGAGTTCAAAGCAATAACTGACTGTTTTCCATGTCAGGAACCTCAAGTCAGACCAATGAGTTGGTTCAAATGAAGCAAGTGTTTTCTAATACAAAGTTTAGATCCTGAGGAAGTGCCACCTGTTTTCTAGCAGGCCTCATATGCAATTGTCACTGATTTTCAGTGACATCCCTGATTTTGACTCAGTTTATAGCTTTGTTCATCTCAATCCCTCCTAAAACTGGTAACTTTTGGAGAAAAGATAATGAATTAAACTTAATAAATAATCACAATAATTAGAGTTATAAACTTCTTTTACTTCAGAAAATTTATATTAATTCACATTCTGTTTTGTCAATGCTTCAAGTTCATAGTACTAATATTTTAAAAGTGTTCCTTATTATTTCTGGATTTGTCCCCGAACGGTGAGAGCTATATGTATAACACCCCTTTCAAAAACATTTTAACACGAGACTGCATTGAAAAGGGGGATCCATGGGCAGACATGCTGAAATGAGGAGTAAGACACAGAACTAGAGAAATGGTAACCTTTAATGTGTAGTAGTAGTATTTTTTTTTCACCAGCTAGAAAAACTTTTCCATCTGCTAATATAAGATTTTTTTTACTAGCAGGTTTGCTTGTCTCTAATAATACCTGTTACTCATCCCCATAAAAAGGTATCTACAAAGTATTAAAAGTATAATCTTGGCAGTCAGTTGAAGTTGTTTGGAGTCAAGCTGGATTAAACACCCCTGGTCTTGTATGAGTAAATCCCGGCTGTGAGACAGCTTGTGGTAGTTACCGCTAGCCATTTCCAAAATAAGGGAGAACAACTGTTGACTGGGCCAGAAAGCCCAGAGTCACCCAATGATATTTAGGGAGTCCTTCTCAAACTTTAGAATTACCCTGGATATTAATGGAAAGGGTAGAAAAGTATATAGCAACATTCCTGTCCAAGGAAAAGAAAAAGCAGTTGTCTTCCAGGCCTTCTTGCAAGGAGTCATGGGCAGAATTTTACCAAATGATTATTTAGAGCAGAGGCAACAAGATCTATTTGATGAGTTCCCCACAGATGGGCAAAATTTTGGAAGACCCTCTGGCTCTGTTTCCCATTTCATGTTTTGCCATACAATTTTGGTCTGACAGTATGTAAGATGGCTGTACAACAAGACTGTGCTGAAAGGATATATCCCAGGCTAACATGGCTGGCTTGTATAGTGGGTAAGATCTGGATCCTACCTTGCTTATTTATGAGCCACATCACTATGGTGTTGTCTAGAAATATTTGTAGAGGTAATGTGGACCCACAGATGACTGAGACAATGACGGCTAATATTGCTTTTATATTTATCTGTTTTGGTCTGTCTTTCCTGATCCAAAAACTCTGCACATTTATTTTCATTGACCCTGCTCCCCAAGAGAAGTCTGAGGTGTCCGACTGGGTTGGAGCAAGAAGGGAGAATGACAAACCTGGAGTCTGAGAAATGTGGTGTTTCTACCACAGTCTCTCTCTTCACAAATCCCAAAACTGGAAGATGAAAAGTCAAGGGATGTTGATGCTAGGACCATACAGATTTCAGGTACCACTGGATCTTTCTCATGTGTAGTCTTGCAAAAGGTATTATAGCTGCCATGAGACCCAAATTCCCAAGGAATTCCCTTGCTGAGACAGAAGTCGGAGTACAAAAGCTCATGAATAGATTTGTGTTCAAGTCTATTTTTTCTGTGAAAGAAAAGCGTTTGGAATGGAGGTATCCAGGAAACATCCCCAGAAAATCAATCCTGTGAGGAGGCATCAGAAAAGAGCTCTGGGTTTTTTTTTCTAATCATAGCCTTTGTAGAAAATCCCTTACCAAATTGAGACATTCCTGATACTTTGAACAATACTCTGCAAAGATAAACAAATCATCTCTCAGAAACCAACTACTTGAAACAGTCTGTTGTCAAAGACAGAAATGAAGGTTCGGACTTTCTGGAAGGGTTAAGGGACTCATAAGGGTGGGGGTGGTCTCTCATATATTCAGATTCATTAGACTGTCCTTTGTTCTGGGAGGTTCTGCTTTCTTTTTGTAACCTCTTTTTAAAAACATTTGCTTACTAGCAGATTGATGGGACTATTTAGTTTACTTTTTAAACAAAGTTGAAGAGAGAGACAATTGAATCCCTTGTTAAACTTGGAGAAGGTAGGCTGAAAAACTGAGAGATCCTTTGAATCAACATCCCTCTCTCATCACACTTTTTAATGACCTCTGAAGCAGAACTTCCAAAAACTAGTTTACTTTCCAAGAGAGGATTACAAAATTCATTTTTAACATCTTTCCTCTGGGAGATTTTGGGAATGCAGCCTCCTCATAACACTCCCAGTGGCATCAACCATGGAGATGGCATCAGCAGAATTATTAGCGCATTTTAAACAATGGGTATTGTGATGAGACACTGAAGAAACCAGATACACAAAGCAGATTTTTCTTCACAAGAGGACACTGATGCCAAAAAATGTTCATATTCTCCCAAGTCTTAAGCATAATCTGCAACATACGAGTTTAACAGCTGAGAATTCTAAAAACAAGTGTTGCAGAAGGAACCCCCCCCAAATTATCAAAATATCCTCCCATCCTTGTATGAAGGAGAAAGATTAGTATTAACAAATGTTTAGCAGCAGCTGGATTTACTAAAGCAACAGTTGCTGGGCCAGATCTGGGAAGAGTATATAAAAACTTAGACTGAGGCAATTTGAAGTCTCTATCTGCTTTTTTAAGGGCTGTAAACTGATCATCAGGGAAATTGCAGACTGTGGCAAAAACATCCTTCAAAGCAAATGGAAGAGGAGGAATGTGAGTGTTTTCTGAAAATTACATCTGCAACAAATCAGGATACTTCCTGAGAGAATGAAACGACTTAATTCATTCTGAAGATAGTTTTAGGGAAATAGAATCCTTCAAAGGGACGCTCTTCAGAATCTAAACCATAAAACTGTGGAGACAACACATAATCTGTCCCTTTACAATCGATAAGAGATTCAAGGCCTTGAATATGTTCAGAAAATGAAGAATCCCTTTTCTTTTACCAGAAACCACCACACATGAAGGGTCAAGAAACTGGACTAAACCCCGAGCTAAGCTCAATAAATTATTCTTGTGTAGGGTCAATGAGACAGGAGATTATTTTTTTTTTTTAGTTTTTGGTTCTTTTTGACAGGAACATCTGAATAAACAGAGCCAGACTTGCCAGCAGAAACCTCCATAAAGATGGACACAATCTTCTGGCTAGGCAGAGTAGCATTCCTTGCCCCTTTTTGCAAGCACTGTAGAGGAAGCCACAGACATGGTAGTAGAACACTGAAATATAAAGTTCCAAACCCCACAATGGATGATGGTACCACAGACATGGTAGAAGAACACTGAAATATAAACAAGTTCCAAAACCCGCAATGGATGATGGTACCGCAGACATAGTAGTAGAAAATTGAAATATAAACAAGTTCCAAATCCCGCAATGGATGATGGTACCACTGTTGTCCCTCAAAGTAACAAATGGGCTGGTGGGTTATTGCCCCTATGTGGAACAAACGGGTCTTGCAAGTCAGCTGACGGGGATGGTGGCTTAATAGTCAGATGGTGCTAGGCTACCAAATATATACATAAAATAAAATGTGATTTTATGTAGGTAGTAAGCTTGCAAGTGTCAGTACAGGTATTTCTTTCATGGATACCACCTTAGTGATTATTAATGCATTTTTACAAAAGTATATTTCTGAAGTAAAACTTATATTTCCACTATTTAATCAGCCTTTTGAAATGCTTTAGGTTTACACAGGACACCTAACTTATGAATACATTTACATGCAGAAAAATCATATGCTACCAGATAGATGTGGCCTTTGTCATTCTGGCATAACTTTGCTGCTAATGTCATTGCCAGGTGATGGCTACCAGCCATATAAACATCATACAGTTGACATTTTACACTTTAAATTATCTGCTAAATGTCCAAGTATAAAACTGCTGTTCATGAATTCGGCTGTACAAATGTTACACAGTTTAGTACAGCAACCTTTTCAGTCTTCATAATATAAGCCTGTAGATGGTGGGATTGGCACTTTATGTGTAAGAGGGGTTATGTATATCCGCAGCTTTAAGAAAGAGGTTTTCATGAAGTTACGCTTCTCTGCAAAACTGAATCTTGACTACTAGATATTAAATATGTGCATAGGAAATGTTTGTGTTTAAATTCCAACTCAGTAGCAATTGTGATAATACCTCTTCAATAAGGCAAAACAAGGGATGCTGTAATGTCATATTCCATAAATATATATAAAATCTAGCCAAAACATAAATGTGTTGCGATTTACAGGAGCAGAATAAGCATGTTAATCAGTAGTGGAATGGGAATGCTGAAACTCAGTATGTGGGGAATGCAGATTACTTCTGTCTGCTTGCCCTGGTGTTTTCAGTTCAGTCACACATTTCAAAGACATACTGATAGGCAGACTTACAATCCTAAATTGGGTCTAGTTTTGGTTGGGTAATCATGTGAACCATTTGTGGACTGTTCTTGTATTGTACCCATTGTTTTTTTTTTTTTATTTACTCCAATTTATTTATTTAACATTTGTTGACCGGAATAGTTTGACTAGGACAGAGCCTATTTTCAGTGGAGGCCCAGGGGACACATGCCTTTGAAATGTGGGAGGAAACCAGAGGAACCCACGTGAATGCAAGGAGGGCATGCAGACTCTGCACTGAAGGCAACCCAGCTGAGAATCAAACCAGAGAACCTCTTGCTGTGAGAGGACACCATTAACCACTGCACTGCATACAGAAAATGAGGGGGTGCTGAAGTCAGCAAAGGAATGAAGATGGTGGCTATACAAATAATGCATATAATTTCATATAAGAATAGACCCACACTTATATCAGTATGCACAAGGAAGCATAAACACACAAACAAAAGGCACCATATAAATATAAAATCAATGTCCTAAGCTGAAAAAGAAACTTTTGTGGTCTAAGTTCTGATGAAGCTTATTATGTAAAGGGGTATGCACTTATCCAAACCTAAATCATACCTTGTTGTGATTCATTTCTTACCTATATTTCTGCTTTGTCTGCATCTACAAGTCAATGTGCAGAGAAAATTGTTCTATATTCCAAAATTTGTTTTTGTTAACAGTTTTGTTGGCATTCAATGCCCATTGACAGTGATTGGGTGAAAGCAATTTGTTCTGAAAGTTAACCACAGTCATGGCCGATACTGGATAAAACTTTTCAGACTATAATTTGTTTCTAAAATGTATTCAATACCATATAGACATTTACTGTGTATGGTCCATAAATGATGCTTATTAGTTTTAGATGGGGAAGGAGCATATCTTTGCCTCTGTAAAAACAAAATAAAAAAACGACACTCCCGCTCACCTAATCAAGTAAACTAAGAACTGACAGATTTTTAGAAACAACAAAACATGCCAACAAATGCATTTTTGCAATTCAATTACATTCTGGTAGAGCAACTAAAGTATATATGATTGTTTTAAGTTGTCATTGTTACTACTCAGTACTTGCTGAGACTTTGGAATTTCTTCATTTGGTAAGATATATTACTTCTCTAGCATTGTACAAATGTAAAACAAGCACATTCATAGAAGAAGTAAAACTCCTGCATGATATTTTGGATATCACTTTCCTAGATGGTTTCCATCCTTGACTTTAATAAAATGTTTTGAATGTGTGCATGTACTTCTGCTGAGTATATATGTATTGTGATATGTCACTGTGACAGATATGCTGGTTCAAAGTTTTCCACATTTGCTATGTTGTCCTGGTCTTAGAAAAGAATATCTTTTTTGGCAGTTTGCAAGTATCTTAGACAATGCTTACCTTTTGCATGGATCATAGTTTGCCTTTCGCTTGGACCTAAAGGTTCTTAATTGATGTCTTGCTGTAATGCATCTCAGAAAGAGAACATGCCTGGAATGATGCATGTGTCCATAACATCATATCATTTCTAGTATGCTGTCATCTGAAAGAGTAAAGAGGATATGTACTCATAATAGGGTGCATAGAAAAAGGAAACAAGATAATCAGGAAGTAGGCAAGCACAATATGATTTCCAAGGTTTCTATAGATCTGTTTTCACTTCCATGTTATTGTGGGTCCCAAAGGTGGTCTTTAATAAGTATTAGGTACAATAGGGGGAAAAAAAACAGCACAGAGCCGTACTGTAACGTAAGGCGCTTCAGCTAAGGAATGCTATAGCCATAGGTAAAATTCTTTTCATTCAGGAATGAGATTAGAGCAGAGGATTAAATAATGCCTGGCAGAAAGCCCTACTGGATATAAAAAAATAGCTATATGTGACCTAGTTTGAATTCCCACAATATCTGTAATGTGAGACAGTATGCAAGTCATTCAAACTCAATAGTTCTGTTTCACCACTGAAAAATAAGTTCTTCTGACTAGTTGGCATTCATTTCTTAACAGATAAAAATAAGATGCTTCGTCCAAGTGAAAAACTGCATTCTGGAAAATATAGAAAATCCTTTTTCATGCTCTTTCAACTTCATTACAAAAATAACAAGTCATTTCTACTTTAAAATTCACCATCACCCATATCCCAGCACTGAACATATTCCCATGCAGCTAAACTTGCATTATGACTGTATAACACTGGATCAAGTCACACTGTATTGGGAATGTATATTATGATTAAAGATAATAAAATCTATTTATGTACTGCTGTCCTTTGTGTAACCCCTTATTATCTTTTTGTTTCCTATGGGTTTTGCAAGCTCCAGTGTTACCGGACCCCTATTGTGGGTGGTAAAGGAGGTGGATGTTGGATTGCTTTACTGCACGTCATTTGCAACTGTTTATAATATTCTTCTGTGTCTACATATTTTCTCTGTGCACATAATTCATCAGAGTAAAAAAAGGAACTATGAAAACCAAGACCAACTTTCCTATGACAACAAGCGAGGACCCAAGGTATATATGCATGGAGAATGCACGCCGCCCACCAAATTACATAGCAAATCAAGTAGCCACCACCACCAGTCTGATCCATGATTCTAGTTATTATAGCACGTTTTATACTGAGACAGCTTTGATATGAACATGGGAATGATATTCTAGATTGTCAAACCCAAAGAAATTTCCCAGGAAGGGTGCATGTGAATCAGTTTATTTTTAAATGCAAGTTTTTTTGAAATAAAACAAACTTTCTTCATTACAAGATAATCGCATCTGCTCCAAAAGTTATATCCCTTTGCAATAATTTTTATTTGATATGTTTTAGAAAGCAGCCCTTTTTTGAGTTGACAAATACATTCCAGTTCTCTGTTTTTTTCTATAGCTATCAAATGCACGTCTAGTTTGGGTCTTGACTGGCTTCAATTTGCATGCAGAGCTCAAAAGACAAGCCATATATATAACCTAGTATTTATTCATAACCCAGTGGAATCTCTAACCATTTCTAATATAGCATGGTTCTCAGTAGCACAAAGCTGGTTATTTCATTACTTTATTTTCCTCACCTGAATCACAGGCTGAAAAGGTCATCCAGTTTCACCCAGGAACCAAAAACATGGCATCATTGCTACTTGAAGCTAAAGAGTTAGAAGCACGTGTTTTTATCCTTTCAGCTAGGTAAGTGTTAACACATCATGATTTTGATATTATTTTCTGTACTGTTTAGTCTTAACGTATTCTCTTTAGCAGATGATTCGGTATGGCTGTATGTAGTTATTTTACCTTATTCTCTGCACTGTTAAGTGTTAACTTGTTCACTTTAGCAGGTGATTCGGTACGGATGTATTTATAGTTAGTTTACTTTATTCGCTGCACTGCTAAGTATTAACTTGTTCACTTTAGCAGGTGATTCAGCATGGATGTATTTAGTTAGTTTACCTTCACCAAACACAAATGCCATTTAACTACATTTTGTCCATTTGTTAGGACAGCTGCATCTCTGTAAGCATGTGATCTTATTGCATGTTACGGTCATAGAAGTAGAGATCTGTGTTTCTAAGCAACATAATCTATTTATACTTTCAGCTTAAAAAATATAAAATATTTTACATAATTATGTAATTGTATTTTTGTCCCTATATAGCCATTTCTCTTTGTAAGCACGTGGACTCATCACACAAGAGGATCACAGAAGTACAGTAAAGTTTTAGTTAAGGAGCATAAAAAAGAGTAGTTATTTAAAAGTACCAAATTGTACTGATATTGTTTAATGAACTAGTTCTATTAATCACCTTAAACTGCAACTTTCTGATATTTATTTATTTGTTAACCAGGAAAATCTGACTTGGAACAAGCCAGTTTTCACTGAAGGCCCAAGAAGAAATGCTCCACATGCATGTCTTTGTAACATGGTAGGAAACCGGAGTACCCAGAGAAAACCCACACAAATGCAGGGAAGACATGCAGACTCCGCACAGAAGACAACCCAAGTGAGAATCGAACCAGAGAATCTCTTGCTGTGAGGTGACAACTTTAACCGCTGCACCACTGTGCCGTCCTGACATACAGTGACTTAATTTTGATGTTTGATATAGTTAGTGGAGGGAAAAAAGTGAGATTCACAGAGAAGCATCACTATTTTAAGTACGTCTTAAATGATTTATTTAACAGCAGCAACTCACAAGACATTTTAGACTATATTCATCATGATACGCTAAATTGCAAATAATGTGAGCTTACAGAGTTTTGGGAAAAATGTTGATGGACTTCAATATTATCAAACTATTAAAGTAATTAAATCCCCTGATATAGCCAATGAAAAGATGAACATAGTGATAGACTGTGATTATTGATGACGAAAGACGTCAGAAAAAAGTTTGGTCAATGTAGGTCAAGTACCCGTCGATATAATAACAGTATATTTGTTATTTGCCATCAACTGATGTAGTTTTAGAGAAGACCCATAGGCCACTGGCATAAGTAGCTGTTCTTCCTACATTTCGAGCACTTATGTATTCTCTTTCCATAGTGCCATGCACTCAGATTATTACAATATCAGGGTTTGCATGAACTTGGGCACTGCAGGTTGTATGACCTCAGCAAACGAGTTGGTATAGCTCCCACATGGGGTATGGGTGAATTACCTTCCATGCAGAAATTCTGATTTTTATTGATGTGCGATACCTAAAGCTGTAATTTGAGATGCATATCTATGTTAACATGTCAGTGTTGTGACTGACATTCAGGTTTCAAAATCTTTTTGTTCCAATTGACTGACCTTCATGTTTTCTATACTGCTTCCAAAAAAAGGCTAACTTGTCCAAACATTGCCCACATATAACATTATTCATAAGAGTGATAATTTTCTTTTGTTTCTGAGAAATAAAAAAGTGAACAGGACACACAGACAAACCAGTTAGTAAAAATTACAGGAAAATTATAGTCAAGCTAGAGTTTTCACTGTGTGATTCATTATAAGCTCTTGTAAGAGAGGATGGTGAGACATATGCAAATGACCCCTGAAGGACATCAGGTCCTTCAGCTATATCAAACAAACTTGTAAAACTGAAATCAAAAATAGCTGAAAGGCTTCGATGATTCTGAGATGTGAAAAAAAATGTGAGCCGATAAAATCCAAAAGGTTATAAAACAGATTTATTAAACCAAAGATAAAAAATAGTTAAATGAACAAAAAATCAAGCGCTTTCGTCTCCTAAAATAAGAGACTTTATCAAGATAAAGCATGCCCACTACCTTTATATCATAAAGGTTAACTAGTATTAAACCTATGCACCAATCACATTCATTACTACTAAAATATTCAAACAACATATGGTGCATTATTTAAAGGTGTATTAACCAAATAATCATTTATGAAACATAATGTTTATATTTACTTGAGTACATTAGACTCATAATACTGTATTGTGTTTCAGCTATATGACAGTCTGTAAAGGACACTATTTCAAAGACTAATATGACCAGCAATGTTCTGTGTACAATAATACAAATACCTCCTTTACTATATCTGGCTATCTACTGATTTAACTTTCTATCTTATCTATCTGTGTATGCGTGTCTGCATCAGAACTGCTAGATTAAAAGAACTAAATTTTGCTTGCAACATAAATAGGACATGTTGGAGTGGCAGATATATTTCTTAATGAATTCTCCACTCTCTGGAACAGCGTCCCCCATCCAAGTAAAGCAGAGTTCCTGCTCCCTATATCCCTATTTAAACACAACCTGGATCAATGCTCCCTATCCCTATTTAAACACAACCTGGATCAATGCTCCCTATCCCTATTTAAACACAACCTGGATCAATGCTCCCTATCCCTATTTAAACACAACCTGGATCAATGCTCCCTATCCCTATTTAAACACAACCTGGATCAATGTACACGTAATCGGAAATTTACCCCTGGTGTGGCTCCTATGTCTCTGATGGACAGTGGCAGTCAGTAAATCACTCTATAGAAGTCAAATTTGTGAGTCATATTTGGGTTGCACTGCTAGGATTTTAAAAGCTGTAGTTGGTCGTTAGCCTGGTATACAAGTATGAACCTATTAGTTCATCTATTTATGTATTTTTATTGATGCTTTGTTGACCAAGTCTCCTATTAGGCCTTTGACTTTTTATCAGTGGAGGGCTAAGGTGATTAACAGAAAGATGATGTTTGAATCCCACCATTGCCAACAGATGTAATGTTTGATATGTAATGGCAGGGGATATGGTCCTTAGCTTTGCACTGCTGTTCATAAATAGATCTGATGGCCACAAGACAGATGGTCTCTTGTGTCACATACACCACTGGCACCCAGCAGGTTAAAGCAGAAAACACGAACACAAATCTGATTCACTAAGCAATTCATCATATAAAACCTGGTCTGAACACCACACAGGGAATTTGCACTACTTATCTAGATATAGGTTTCCAACATCTGCAGTTAAAGCAGGGTTGCAGTCTGACCTCTTACTGAGCTGCCTCTGATCTAGTATCCCAGGCCCCTTTCTCACCACTCAGTCTGCAATAATTGGTATTACTCTTTACACGTGGTAACTGACTTTCAAACAAATTATTACACACACACACACACACACACACACACACACACACACACACACACACACACACTTGTACTTCCCATGGAAGGCTGGGGAATCCCCCAATTTCCCACAATTTTTGTCCTAGCAAGATAGTACTGCCACCACCTGAGATGCTGGACAAGGGACACAGCACACCAGCTACAGTGCCTGTCTTGATCAGTAGCCAAATATAATTATAAAAGTATACCACTGGTAATGTGGTAAAAGCCTGATATTGAATGGAGATGCAGTAGCTTACCTGCCTTTAGTACCAAATTATACCATCTCTTCAGATAATAATAGCATAAATGAATAGCCATCACAAGTTCTTAAAGGTGAGCCATATCTACTGTGGCAGTTCTGCCTTGCCAAGGTGGTGTGCGTGTGTGTGTGTGTGTGTGTGTGTGTGTGTGTGTGTGTGTGTGTGTGTGTGTGTGTGTGTGTGTTTAGATATACATACATACATATGGCGGCTATTCAGTTATAGGTTCATAGGCTGGTACTAGGCTATCAGCCCCAGGCCCTATAGAAGCCTAGCAATAATTCCCTGGATATTTCTTCCCACAATATTTACTTCCCTAGACCCTTATCTAGCAGGGCAACTGACATGATCCCCGGGGTGAATTTCCTATCTCCCATCCAGTTGTCAAGGTTCCTTTTGAAGAGGGCCAAAGAGGTGCTCTGCTTGACATGTATAGGCAGTCTGTTCCAGAGTCTGGGGAGTCTCTGGGTCAGGAACCTATCCCTCCAGCATGTTTTGTTCATTGTGATGACAAGGTTTAGATCCCTGGAGCATGTGGCTCTGAGGGATTGGGATTTCTTTATGTGTAGCATGTCCAACAGCTCTAGGTTTGACATGGCCTTGTATGTTAAGCAGAGATCACCTCTGAGTAGGCGATATGCAACAGAGTATATCTGGTGTTTTTTTAGATGGCCAGCATAGGGCATCTACTTTAGGCCTGTGATTCTTTTAGTGAGGTATTTCTGTGGCCTTTACAGTTGTTGCAGATGTCTTGAGAGGTACATAACAAATGGGGCGTTGTATTCTATAATGGGTCTAATGAGGGATGAGTGCAGTGGGACAATGACCTCCTTTTTTATGGATGGAAAGCCCTTAGTGATGAGGTGTGCCACATAGAAGGATTTCCTGATTGTTGTGGTGATGTGGTTATCGAAGTTGAGACCACTGTCCACCTGTGTCCCTAAGTCTCTTATCACACTTTCGGTGTTTAGTGTACTGCCACCTATGCAGTAATTCACAGGTACATGTTTTTTCCCAAAGGGGATAACTATACATTTCTTGGCATTGAGCTTGAGCCCATGGCTTTGGCACCAAGCACCTGTTTCTGTAAGGCCCTTTTGTAGATGCTTTTATTATCTGAAGAGATGGTATAATTTGGTACTAACAGCAGTCAAGCTACTGCATCTCCCTTCAAACTCATGATATTTACTGCTTCCAAAACCACCACCCTAGATAAAACCTCATTCTCAGTCACCAGTCAAAATAATACTCCTCTCGAAATAGTCTCTAATGCTAAACTGCTAGGAGTCCTGATCAATGACCAGCTAAAGTTTGATAATCATCTACAACTAACTATCAAAAAAACACAAAAAAAAAAAAAAAAGAAAAACATGCTTTACCGCCACAACCATTACATCTCTCCCGCCACTAGGCTTACCCTCGTCAACACTTACCTTATCCCATCCATCCTATACAGTGGCTCTATCCTTACTAACCTGCAATCCTCCCTCAAGACTAAACTCTCCTCTTGCTATAATAAAATACAATTTGCAACTGGCCATAGATGCACTCCCCATCACTGCACTGTCCTACACCAACTGAATTGGTTTGAGCTGCCCAATTACCTCATCTATATTCAACTTGTCCAGGCACACACACTTATTTTCACCCTCTCTCTTGCCACCACCTTTAAAATGCACCAACCAAATAGACTTTTGAGATCTAATTCCCAAAATCTAATTGAACTGCATAAACTTGCCTGTCCACCAGGCAGACATCTAATATCCTTCCCTATAGCATGCCATTGGAATTCCCACCCACCTCTCATCAGCACCACCAGCAGCCTCTCTTCATTCAAAACCTCACTTCACACACACCTAACTTCACTATGGGAATGCTCTTGCTCCCACCCCACATAATCTCCCTGCACTATAGCTACTCTCTATAAACTATAATTCATAACAGCCTCCCATTGTTTTTTTTTACCCCTAATAAACTCTAGGAATTAACATAACTCCTAGAATGGTACAATTCAGTAGCCTAGAAGTTAACTGCATGAATTAACATAACTGTTAAAACATTTAGACTGTTTCTGTTTTTGCATTGTACTACTATGTTAAACTGTTAAAAACTTTGCAAATATTACTTATTGCATTGTACTAATATGTGCACTCTACATATGTGTTTTCTATTTGTTCAATTTTGCTTCATTTGTGCACATTACATTTCTCTAATAACTTACTCTTATGTTAAATCTGTAATTTGTAATTTTCTGGAGCTTTTGTCCCCAGGACTTCATTGGAAACGGGCTCCTCATGGCCCAATGGACTATCCTGGCAAACAAACTATAAATAAATAAATCTATACCTTTGGTGACAAAGCAGTTTTAGACTAAAAAAAGTTCAGTTCCAATATTGTGACCAACTGCCACTAACATCTGGTGGATTAGGGCTCAGGCTGGCACTGCAGGAGTTTGAATTCCACCACTACCAACAAAATGTACTACCAGGGTATGCGAGGGACAGGAAATATTGTCCTTGGATCTGCTGCACTTCTCCAA